>NC_052508.1:71559641-71606122 GCF_014356525.2 Nilaparvata lugens | reverse complement strand
GAGAAGTTTTAATCCACTAGTGAATAATTTACATGATATCAATTAAAATAAATTTATTTTGAATAATGAATAGATTTTTCATGACAACTTTATAAGCATAATCGTTTGATAGTTGGAAAAACTCACCTTTCATCGCCTTTCAAGGCTTTGTCAATGGCTTCTGGTAATTCTGATCGTAATAGGTCCTGAAAAACACAAATAGAATTCATCAAATTGACGGCTAAGATGAAATAACATAATTCAAATTGAAAAAAGAGCTGCTATCCATATGTGCCTACTCAGTGGAGGAATACAACGATTTTTACAAACCTCAAGATGGAGGTTTGAGAAGATTGAAAACATGTTACTGTTTGATTAATGACAAATTGACATATCCTTATACCCCTTTTACAGGTGGTCAGTGGATGAAATAATAATAATAAAAAAAACACTGACACTATATGGGAACCGGTGTGGTAATACTGTACAAAACTTGAACATCCAAAATTATAGTTTTGCAAAAGTATGGCAAATATGAACTACATTAGTTTGACGAGCACATGAACAGTAATCAACTAAAAAAAGATCGACCTATACCATAGAAATACCAAAGAAATCTACCTATACCATAGGATATATTCTTATGCTATATTTTCTCTATGATCTCATCAACTTGAACCTGTTACATACACAACGATTTCTGGACGTACGATTTTTTGCCGTCCATATCAATTATACCAGATTGAATGAAACTTGACAAACATTTATGATCACATCATGCTGTCTTTTCTATATGGTAGTGTCTTGTTCACTTGTAACTTGACATTCTATATTTTTACTTTCCTTGCCCTATCACCATAGGTAAGGAAAGTATTGCTTTCAGAAAAAAATTGAGGTACCCAATTTCCAAATTTCTATACGTTTCAAGGTTCCCTGAGTCCAAAAAAGTGGGTTTTGGGTATTGGTCTGTATATTTATATGTGTGTGTGTATGAGTGTATGTATGTCTGTGTACACGATTCCTCATTTCGCAATTAACGGAATGACTTGAAATTTGGAACTCAAGATCCTTACACTATAAGGATCCGACACGAACAATTTCAATCAAATACGATTCAAGATCGCGGCTGAAATGGCGAAAATGATGTCAAGAACAGGGGTTTTCGCGATTTTCTCAAAAACGGCTCCAACGATTTCGTTAAATTTATACCTAAAATAGTCGTTGCTAAGCTCTATCAACTGCCACAAGTCCCATATCTGTAAAAATTTCAGGAGCTCCGCCTCATCTATGAAAAGTTTGATTTTAGATTTCCAATTGTCAGGCTTCACATACAATTTAAACGAGAAATTTTAAGTGGAAAGATTGAGCATGAAAATCTCAATAATTAATGTGCAGTAACATTTTCACCTAAAATTAAAAATAAGCTCGAAATTCGAGAGAATGTGATTATTCAAATACAAAATTAATGAGAGAGGCAACTGTTGATTCTATTAAATCATTCACTGGAAGAGATAGCAGAATTGATCTCGTCAGCTGATCAATTTTAAATTATATTTCCAAAAACTCGACTCTTACGCTGGAGAAACACGAGGCGTTTTTGTCGAAACTTTCATGACGGCAAGGAAAGTTGTGTTGTGTGAGTTCACCACACCAGATGTTTATGAATATTTAGTATGGATTTCGAGTGAATGATTGCAACTGACGTGTGTGATAGTAGGCGACCCGCGACACAGCGCCGACAGCAGACTGATGATGGTGGAGACAGAGGCGGGCGACTTGGTCTCCGCACCTGGCGCCGAGGAGCTGGTGTTGGGACAGGGCGTGGTCGCCGCTGTGGTGCCGGCGGGACCGGCCGCGTTAGATAGCCGAGTCAGCAGTTCGCCGACCAGACCGTGTTCAGCCAACGGTGCCGGATCAACTCCTCGTCTAGTAAACCTGAAACAAATACAACATTCAACAGTTTCATTGAGTAACAGTGAAATTTATACTATCAATTACAAGAATACTACATGAGAATAAATGTGTATAGAGGATGAATACACGACATCTGTAGGCTTCTTCCTTTCCAGTCTCCTCACTGTAGTAGAGTTGTCAATGAGGTGTAGAGCTTGGATATTTGAACAATGAACAGCAACATTATGAAGAGAAGCTTAGTTGCTAATAAACCTGAATGGTAAATATGAGTTAGATTGGAAGATGTATAAAGTAACAGAACACATCTCTAGCAACGAAAGAGGGTTTCATTAAGCGTTTTTCTAGCTCTAAAATTGAAAACTATACTCCGTTCAAATTAACTTCGGACTTGGGATGGACATGCGTAGCAGAGAAAGCATACAGCGGGAGGGATACAGAGGCGCGATGTTGCCGTTTTGAAGCGGCCAGCGTTCTCCAACTTCTAGTGACTGTTCATGTGCTCATGTTAAACTTAAGGTGCGTACAAACTTTCGCTCTGCTCCGCAACCGAACGTCACTCCAGCAGAGCGATTGATGATCGACCGGGGAGCAACAGTGGTTCGACCGGGGAACGCGAGAAGATCTAACATCTTCCGTAACGTTCATGATGGGTGCGTGGGCGGAGCGACTGTGGTTCGATGGAGAAACGAGGGCGGTACGAGGGAGGAGCGTGCTCGGTGCGGGTTGGAAGAGCGTATATGTGTACGCAGCTTTAGGTAGTTTCCACTCTGCAATCACAGACTCGACTGACTCTATTCGACAAATTGACAACTGCGCTTCCACCTATGACTCAATCAATCACTGAAATTGGCTGATCTCCCTCCATTTCTCTGCGCCGCAGATTCCTACAAGTCTGAAGATTTGCACGGAGTATAGTGTACATTGGCGGCTCTGACTAAACAACGTGAGTGGCTAACAAAAAAGAACCCACAATTCTTCATCAATTTGAATCACCCGCAAGGAACACGCAGAAGGAACATTGACTTGGCAATTCCCAGGATGACAACATCAGCTGCTCAGAGGTCAGCCACTATTTAGGACCAAACATTTTCAATAAACTGCCAATAGTTATTAAAGAAACAGTTCCAATCAATTCATTCAAATCGAAAACAAAAAAGTGGCTGCTGGATAATAGAATCAATCATGGAGAACAATTAGTTCTATGGAAAATTTCCATATTGTTTCATTCTTATTTTCTTAATGTTAATGTATTTTCCCCATAAGTATTATAAATGTTTTCTATGTTAAATTTATCTAAAATTTCTACATCATAGGTTATCAATTTTTCTTTTTCTAAATTTGTGTATATAAATGTGGTTTTCATGAGCTTCTAATGACTCGCAAGATGTATCTTTATTACAAATTTTTACCATGGCATAAAATCTTAAACAATAGCAAAATTAGTGGCATCCCGACACATATTCATATATAGTGGGGGCCACATTTTCTTAGATCAGCAAATAATCAACCAATTGTATTAATACTTTGTGAATATGCTTTTTGTAATCATGTCTATTTTTTTAATATACTTGAAATTCTATACCAGAACATTTTAAAATAAAACAGATTCATTCAAAAGTCACCATTTACGAATTATCAAAACTTTTCAAAGCAATAAATCAACAGAAATTATATTCTACTCATTATTATTGAAATAAATACAAAAATATTCACCTCTGAAAATAACATTCAACATAATTCTTTGTGAGTTTCGACCGAACACAGAAAACCTACCTATTTAAACTAAAAATTTTACAAATTATATTCTACTCATTATTATTGAAATAAATACAAAAATATTCACCTCTGAAAATAACATTCAACACAATTCTTTGCGAGTTTCGACCGAACACAGAAAACCTACCTATTTGAACTAAAAATTTTACAAATTATTTGTTAAAATTTTACAAATTAATTATCTGACAAATAATTTTTGAATAGTAGCGCTCATCGAATTTCCATCTACCTGTTTACCCTGTTGTCAATATTTGCAGTAGCAGAAGTCTTCGGGGTGAATTACAGCATTTTATTTGGATTTTCGTTCCTCAATAATAAAATTATTATTAATTCAACAGTTTGCCATCTAATAAATCGATAGATTGCCTTCGAAGAAATCGTTAGTTCAGTATATCGATAGTTCGACATCGAACAAATCTATTGTTTGATATATCGATATATCGACAGATGGTACTAACCGATCAGACAAGGAAGCAAAACAGCGGAGCGCGCCGTCAGCGACATGACTGTCCTCGTGGTGCAGAAGGGTGGACAGCGACTGGACACAAAATGGCAGCGACGCGTCGGCCGGCTCCATTTTGGTGCAGAGACGCGACACCACCGCCATCGCCGAGTGCAGCGTGTCCTTGTGCACATGCGCGTTGTGGTCGCGAATAAACGACAGCACGCACTGCAGGCCGTTCGCCTCGAACACCGCGCCGGCTTCGCGCGTGCAGATCAACTCCAGAACCTGACGCAAACAAAACATTCATTCAATAATCACATTCTATCTTCAAGAACAGTAATTCCACAGTATACATACAGTATGGAAACTTGGCTAGTACCATAGATAAACAATAGCGTAAGTAGATATCCCATGGTGTAGGGAATTTATGTCGCAACTTTTACTGTTATCTCAAGCCGATTACTGTCGACTATTGTCAATTTTCACTGTTTTGTTGGGGCGATAGTGTATGAACGGCACAATTTGAGAGACTACCAGCGTCACACAGCTGCATAGGAAAGAACTACGTGAACTATCGGCTTGGGATAACAGTAAAAGTTGCGACATAAACGCCCTATACACTGGGATATCTACTTATGCTATCGTTTCTCTATGCTAGTACCCTGGCGCAAAAATCCGCCATATTGTTAGGAAGCGCCGCATTGTAATAGTATTGATTATTTTATACTTTTGATTATAAAATTAAGTATTTTCTTTTATTATGTTTTGAATATGTATTTATTGTATGGCAAATAAATGATTTGATTTGATGGTAGGTTCGGATCACTTTAATGATCCGGATCAATTGATCTCATTCACTGCCACGAGCCAATCAGAAGACCAGGATTGGAACTTCCCAAGGTCACGTGACGTGTCTAGTATTTGCGCCATGTAAAAAGCATTGGTTAGATAGGCGTTTTATTGATAGTCCCCATTCTGTACTTATTCTGTGTAATGGAAAAAGTGTCACCGTGCAGATCAGCTCCAAAACCTGGCATAAGCGTTGAACAATCATTGAAGAAAAGAGAGTACAAATATTCGCTGAGAGATTAGGCATTGATTATTATCGTTTAAGCTTCGTTTTCACTAGTAGAGTTAGTGGTCGAGTAACTGGCATACTAACTCTACCGAGCTAACTCTACTCTACTTACTTGGTCGAGTAACTGTTCTCACTACAATTGAGAATAGTAGGTAAAGTGTGTTGTCTAATGAACAGAACTAACCTTAAAATGTCAATACTTTTGAATAAATTAACACTTAAACACATATGAACACTTTAATAAATAATACTTTTTTATTATTACTTTGCTTGATATCATACCATAATCTTGTACATTGTTTTATTTAATAATTGTTTTACAAAGGCGACTTTCTAGAAGTATTTTAAGCCTAGGTGATGATGATGGGATGAATGATAATACAATGAAGGTAGAGTTATGAATGAATAAAAATTATTATAGGTTATGCTATCCACTTGTTAATTTTATAGTACTGTATACTTCTAAAATGTTGTACTTTTGTTAACTTCTATCATTTTGTAACTGTAGATATGTCTGTAAAATTATTTGGCAAATAAATTTTAATTTGAATTTCAGTTTTTAATAAATAACGATACTTCTTGAACTTGATAGACTACGGCCCCACTCTACTCTACTAGCTCCAGACTGTTTTCATTAGGATAGTGGTGGTAGAGTAGAGTGAGAAGCGGCGGTGGGGGAAGACAAGTGGTAGAGTACTATCCCACGGTGCTATCCCACTCAACTCTACTAAAAACTAGTACTCTACCATGAACGTTTACATTGGGAGAGATCACAAGATAGTTAGTACTTGTCCAGGGAACTCTACCACTAACTGTACTAATAAAAACCAGGCTTAATGACTAGTTGCTAGCCACTACATTCTAGCTTTTCAAGATTCAAGATTCGTTTTATTAACCATCAGGCTACAATTATAGCATTAGGCAAGTCATAATAACTACATTTTAAAAGTAGGCTACACACAATTGAACAGAAAATCATACCTGATAAAGCATATCTACATTACATTCAATTCAGGTATTCAGGTATTCCTCAAGTGAGTAAAAGGCATTATTTTTCAGATAACTGTATACAATTTTCTCAAATTTGTTTGGAGGCAGATTCCTGGTTGCTCATTTATTCAATCGAGCAAATGATTTTCCTGTTGGGTTATCAGGTTAGGTGAGGTAATGAGAATATTATTTGAATGATAATTAAAGGAAGATTTACTGTTCGGCTAAATGAATTGCAAGAGTTAGGTTAGGTTACCTTGATGCACTGTTCTGCTAAATGAATTGCAAGTTGGGTTAGGTTACTTTGATGCACTGATCGGCTAAATGAATTGCAAGTTAGGTTAGGTTATCTCTTTTCTGTAAAGGGCTACTTGTAATATAAATATAAAGAAAAATAAAAATCTCAGTACCCTTTTTGAATTATTTTTATCACAATATGTTTCAACATTGATGCAATAATTCAAAAAGGGTATTGAGATTTTTATTTTTCTTTATATTTAGGTTAGGTTACCTTGATGCACTGTTCGGCTGAATGAATTGCAAGTTCGGTAAGGTTACCTAGATGCACTGTTCGGCTGAATGAATTGCAAGTTAGGTTAGGTTATCTCTTATCTGTATAGGGCTACTTGTAATATAAATATAAATAAAAATAAAAATCTCAGTAGGTAGGTACCCTTTTTGAATTATTTTTATCACATGTTTCAACATTAATGCAATAATTCAAAAAGGGTACTGAAATTTTTATTTTTCGTTATATTTAGGTTGGGTTACCATTACCTTGATGCACTGTTCGGCTAAATGAATTGCAAGTTAGGTTGGGTTACCTTGATGCACTGTTCTGCTAAATGAATTGCAAGTTGGGTTAGGTTTCTTTGATGCACTGTTCGGCTAAATGAATTGCAAGTTAGGTTAGGTTACCTTGATGCACTGTTCGGCTAAATGAATTGCAAGTTGGGTTAGGTTACTTTGATGCACTGTTCGGCTAAATGAATGATTGCAAGTTAGGTTGGGTTACCTTGATGCACTGTTCGGCTAAATGAATTGCAAGTTGGGTTAGGTTACTTTGATGCACTGTTCGGCTAAATGAATTGCAAGTTGGGTTAGGTTACTTTGATGCACTGTTCGGCTAAATGAATGATTGCAAGTTAGGTTAGGTTACCTTGATGCACTGTTCGGCTAAATGAATTGCAAGTTGGGTTAGGTTACCTTGATGCACTGTTCGGCTAAATGAATTGCAAGTTAGGTTAGGTTACCTTGATGCACTGTTCGGCTAAATGAATTGCAAGTTAGTTTAGGTTACCTTGATGCACTGATCAGCTGAATGAATTGCAAGTTAGGTTAGGTTATCTTGATGCACTGTTCGGCTAAATTAATTACAAGTTAGGTTAGGTTACCTTGATGCACTGTTCGGCAAGATCGCGACTGGTACGCTCCTTGGCGACCTGCTGCGCGGGCAGAATGAGACGCTGGCAGATAGCCTTGACAGCGCCGTCCATGGCCACTATGCGTCGCGTGCATTCGGCGCTCACGTCCAGGTAGTATGTAATGGCGCGTGCCGTCACCTCCAACACGGCGTCTGGCGCGCATTCGTCCAAAAAGATGCGGCACAAAGCCGGCAGAAACGAGCGCGGCGGGCAACTGAAACACACAACAAACACCAAAATTAATTTTCTAATTAATTGATTAAACTATAATAGAAACACAAAGATATAGCCTAGTCAAATGCCACAAATTATGTTTAGAACACAAACATGTTTCCTATTTTTTTATAGAATAGAATATGTTCTACTGTTCACAGAACTACTAGTAATACAACAGATGAAAATACAAAAATCTGGTGTGGCGCACTCACACAACTTTCCTTGCCGTTATGAAAATTGATCACGTGACGCTAGTGTTCCCGCGCATCTCAAGTCTACTATTCAAAGATTTGAGCCAGCTGGTGACAGGGCAATAACGCTGGAGACACACATGAGGTCTGCTATCTCTTCATAGTGAATGATTTGATAGAATCAACAATAATTTGCAATTGAATAATCACATTTTCTCGAATTTAAAGCTCATTTTCAATTTTAGGTGAAAATGTTACTGGACATTAATTGTAGAGATTTTCATGCTCAATCTACTCCACTTGATTTTTTCGTTTCAATTGTATCTGAAGCCTGATAATTGGGAATCTATCTGCATTGATGGGGCGAAGCTCCTGAAATTTTACAGATATGGGACTTGTGGCAGTTGATAGAGCTTATTGATGACTATTTTAGGTATGAATTTGATCAAAATCGTTGGAGCCGTTTCCGAGAAAATCACGAAAAAAACCTGTTTTTGACAACATTTTCGCCATTTTAGCCGCCATCTTGAATTGCATTTGATCGAAATTGTTCGTGTCGGATCCTTATAGTGAAAGGACCTTAAGGGGAGTCGAACATCCTATCTTACTCCATGTTAACATTTTGTACCTTTTCTCTGTTACCATTAAACATAGAGACTTGATTTTTTTTTTATTTGAAAGATCCATTTTTCTTCTATAATTTAAATGTGTGACATTTTCATGTGATTGAATTTGTATTTTTCACAATTTTTTTCCTGAATGATGATTTTTTCCAAATAAATTTACACCTAAATATATATTTATTTTATTCTGTATGGAAATATTGAAAAATCCTACATTCAGTTTGCAATCCTAGTGATACTGAATCTTTTAAAAAAAAATCAAGTGTTTATCTTAAATAGAAGCTGAGAAAAGGTACATTAAAGTTGAAAATTTTTAATTTGCGGGGAAAACAGAGAAATGCGTGCAAGTGTTTTTGAAAGTAACAAAACTTGTAAAACTCACATTCAGTAGCCTCCAGCACTGTAACTTGGAGCTTCAGGATCCTCTGCCTCTTGATATTGGTCTTCCAGCCTTCTCCTTGATAGAATTCTTTTCTGTCTAATTTTTTTTCAATGTCATTGAATTTCCTCTCACTTTTTGGATCCGTTCTTCGTCGAGCTTCCTCATGGCATCCATCATGTGACTTCCAGGGATGAATTTCATTTCTTCAAACAGCTGTATTTTGTTCTTGTTCCCATCATTGAATCTTGTAATAGCCTCATATACACCAAAATGTAAACTTTCAATCCCTACAAAAACCCGTTTAGGCAAAACAGTCCATATAACATTATTCAGGCTCTCATTTGGATTTTGTGTCTTTCCTCGAATACACTTTTCTAGCAGCTTCTTATCTGATAGGTCCCTGAATATGTACTTGATCTCATTCATGATAATTGTTGGTAAATGAAAGTGACAATTATGGTCATAAAAAGTTCCTTCCTTCTGAGCTTTTCTAAATTTACACCTACTCAAACTTATAAGAGCATATTTTGACGCATGTAATAGTTTTTTAAAAAAAATATTAAAAATACTTCCCATCGTCATAGAGATGTGATCCAGGTATCATTGAAAAGCGGGAATTTCAAACTATCATATGAACTCAAAAACAAAAAATTGATATTTTTTCAAAAATTTCATGTTTAACTCCCCTTAAGTTCCAAATTTCAAGTCATTCCGTTAATTGGGAGATGATATATCGTGTACACAGACGCACATACACTCATACACACACACACACACACACACACACACACCACACACACACACAACACACACACACACATACAGACCAATACCCAAAAACCAGTTTTTTGGACTCAGGGGACCTTGAAATGTATAGAAATTTAGAAATTGAGGTACCTTAATTTTTTTCGGAAAGCAATACTTTCCTTACCTATGGTAATAGGGCAAGGAAAGTAAAAAATCGAGCCTCAAATTTTGACATTCAATAACTTTTCATGTGTGCATCGAATTTAATGATATTTTTTTAGTTGTATTCGTTATGTTCAGGACCAGGTTTATGGACCATCAAATTTATGACCCGACTCCAGGACTCTTTCCTACGGTCCTTCAAAGTTTACATGTAGGCTAATCCTTATGGGAGAAGATCTATGAGCTGGCCACACACAGAAATAGAAATCAGCTGTTATAATCATTGCGTCATCCAAAGTCCTTGAAGAGATATAGACCCACAATGCCTATGCCTTCCCAATGATAGCTCTTACTAATTGAAATTGAAGGCCGCCATTGGGGTATTTTAGCACGAGATATTATATTATATTTGTAATACTATAGATCACAGAGGCATTGGTGGCATTGGTATGTAATAATCTTATGGGTTGCCCCCTCAATGGCGGATTTCAATTCAAAGTACGACACTAGCGCTGCATGTGAGTCTATGCATCTTTAAGGTCTTTGGCGTCATCCAACAGCCGTCGGTAGATCCGTTTTTCTATTTTCTTTCTACTGATAATTAAGTGTTATATTTAAATATAGTTTGGTGTTTTAATTTCTCCAAATTCGAAATGTTTAGCTTATATATATTTTTGGACGAAAATTGAACTTGAACGTTTTACAGTAGAAACATAACCTATTTTTTGAACATTTTATTAATTTATCAAAATTTGGGAATGGAATAGATTTGGGCCAAGCCTGTTGTTCCTTCCTAATCATATTTATATGATTTGTGATTCTGTCCACGAATAAAGAAATAAATAAATTACCACAATATCAACTTCTCAACTACACAAAAAGTAAATCAATATTTTTTCATTTTTGAATTGAATTGAGAAAAACCTTTATTCATCTTTATTCATTATTTGAATCTATAGAATCACTGAAGCTCAATGCAACCTAACATAACTCAAGTAGAAGAATAGCAATCATTCAATCAATCATAATATTTATCAATTCCATCAATCATCAAAATATTATCAATCATTTTACATGCTTGAATTACTACACATTAATATTCACCAAGATACAGCAGAATAGGTGTGTTGTGATTTTAATTGAATTCCATCAGCAAACCATCTCAAAAAAATCATTTATTTGCCAATTAAAAAAATAACAATAATAAATAAAACAAATACTTCATACTTATACAGAATAAAAATAAAACTTTAATTTTTAATTGGCGTTGCCAGCAAAACCTAAGTTTGTGTGCTAGCAACGAGTACCAAATGATGCTTCTGCTAAGCATTTAGCATCTTCTGCTAAATCTTCTCAGGAACATTACAATTCCATTGATAAAAACTAATTTTGCCTGTACTAGTGAAAAATAATTGCTAAATCTTCTCAGGAACATTACAATTCCATTGATAAAAACTAATTTTGCCTGTACTAGTGAAAAATATTTGCTAAATCTTCTCAGGAACATTACAATTCCATTGATAAAAACTAATTTTGCCTGTACTAGTGAAAAATATTTGCTAAATCTTCTCAAGAACGTTACAATTCCATTGATAAAAACTAATTTTGTCTGTACTAGTGAAAAATAATTGAGAACAGGTATTGATATGAAGGAACGCGGTAGAACTGGTAACGGGTCGCAAAACTGATTTCCGTTGGCAAGCTGGGGTGACGCCATATTGCTTTCATTTCTAGGTCTCTTCACAAATAATTTCCGGGCACGAAGAAGGCAATATCCTGCAATGATCGAATGACTACGCTTCAAAGCTGCAGAATCAATGAACTCTCAACCGTCATAGAAATATATTTTATTAAAAGTATAACAAAGTTATGATATTGAATAAAAAGGCTAAACATTGCCAAAACCACAGATTTTGTTAGTTATGAATCAAGCGGGAATGATAGATTGTGAACTTTGAAGACAGTGCCCTAACCGGGCGTTTTGCTGGATAAATGTGAAAATTGGAAATCTGGCAACACGCCCTGGTCTCCGCGGCTTTTTTGGGCTTGTCTTGGGCCATGACAAGATACGCGCAACGTGATTGGATGGAGTAATCAGTGAGTATAGAATTTTACATTCTATACTCACTGGGAGTAATTGAGTATTAAGTTAACGTTTCTGTTTTGTTTTTTTTTAATTTCTGTGACCTCAGGGCTGGGAAAACTAGATGTAGTTTAATTATTTAACTGTTTGAGCTATGCTCGAATTATACAGTTTCACATGACAAATAATAATAAATTTTCTAATAAAATTTAAAATAATTTTTTTTTAATTTCTGTGACCTCAGGGCTGGGAAAACTAAATGTAGTTTTATTATTTAACTGTTGGAGCTATCAAATTATACAGTTTCACATGACAAATAATAATAAAATAAATCAAATTGTTAGAACTGACCTTTTTCAGGATAACAGGGTAATGATTTTCAGCAGAAAATAAAAATTATTGTGTTTTTATTTCATTAAGGAAAAATTTAAGAAAAAACACATTTGTAAGATTTTCCATATATGCTACATTACAATGAATGTAGTTTTCATTGATAATATTATCAACTTGATAATCAATGAGAAATTGGAAAACCTAAGAAATGAACCTCTATAGATATACATGAGTTCGTTACACATAATATTTGGCTACAATAGAAAATTGCAAAATGAAATTGCATTCAATCAAATCTCTATATATTATAACCTATTGTACTGGTGAAGAATCTTATTATAACCCCATATTCCATATTCTATAGAATAAATTGATCGTTGTCATCATTATTTTTTTCTCCTATAGCCTTTTAGGTTTCACTGGTGATAAAATTGCTCAATTTCACTGTATCTCATTTTTATATGTTTAAAGAACAACTTATTTTTAAGTTTCTAAATTGTTTCTAAAGAACAACTTATTAAATATTAGTAATGCAATCATTCATTGAGGGTTAAGTGGGAGAGAGGGCCGGCTGCGCCCTAACTTCGCCCTCCAGGTTAAAATAAAGGCAGCCTATCTATCTATCTATCTATCTATCTATTTCTTTCCAAGGGATAATTCTGTCTGTTGAGAGACACCTGCCACATAAAAAAGAATTTCAAATACTACTTTATTCGCCATCTTAACCTACGTTTTTATTTTCACCAGTACAGCTTGATTCAATGATTTCAAAAAGCTGTTAGTATGGTAAATGGGCATTATTAAAATGTCACAGGATTATTGGACAGTTTGTTATTTTGGGTGAAGCAAGTTTATTTCTTCAACACAATCCAAAACTAACACCAGGAAGTTCAGCATTGTTTTTGTCAACGTTTGTTGATTTCAATCAAATGCTAATGAACCGAAAAAACAAGTTATTCCAGATAGGTTCTTTCAAATATGTCATTAACCAGAATGTTTTATTACATCTGTAGCGATCCATCGTTGTTTTATTGCATGATATCTTGTTCATCTAAGTAGGTTACAATAATTACAACTCTGCTGTCTATCTACTCATTTGTTGGAATAATATTCAGTTTCTCATATTGGAACAGATATTACAATCGTATTGATGTCATCAAATTCATGTGAATTGAATTTGAAATCTCAATCAACTTCAAATCAAATCAAATCAAATGCTTTATTTGCCATAGTACAATACAATTTTTCAAAACAAAAACACAATTAAAAACTTAATTTAAACATTAACATGAAATAAATAATAATTCTTCTCAAAATTAGCTTATAGGCGTTGCCAGCAAAAACCAGAGGTTTTGTTCGAATAGATGGCTCTAAAAACGTCTCCTGGAACGATGATGTTCATAACATGTTATATCATACTTCAAAGTATATAATAAAATAAAAAATTCAATTCAAATTGATATGTACGGGATGGAAATTCATGTTTCATGCATTATCAGATCTGAACTGCTCAACTGATTAACTTGAAATATTGCATAGAAATTCTGAATTTACCGAGTATAGGTAAATTATTTTTTATCTATTTTAAGTGATATTGAGCAATGAACTTCATCATCTCATCTTCACTTCAGGGATTAGGTTTATTAATATTAACCTGTTCCGATACCCATCTCTTTCTTGGTCTCCCTATATCTCTTTTTCCTGTAGGTCAATAGTTTTGGACTACAACAGGCATTCTTCCAGGTGGCATTCTATCCAAAAGAACTTTAATTTAAAATAAAATTTAATAATTGAAACAAAATATTTCTTTTTTTTATTCAATTATTTTATATTGTTGTCAAGCAAAATTCATGGGATCATACATTTAATTTTTATCATGGAAATAGGTCTATAAAACTGTGAGGCTGACCACTAACGACTGGATATGTCATCATACATTTTGGTTTCATCACAGCTAAAGGCTTCGAACAAAATATTTGAGGTTGGGTTCTTGTATTTCAATATGTTTGTTTATTTTTTCACTTCTCTATTTGAGGTAATTATTTTTCATAATTTTAAATTTTAATTCTCTAGATGTTTATTCATTGGTATTGATTGTTTATTTTATGTTGGAAGCAGCTGTCAAACAACTGTTTTTGTTCAAAGCCTCTCACTGACACCCTCCACACATGCATGATGAACATGTGAAAGAAACATGTCCTACCGTTAGAGGACAGCCTGAAGAAAACTTTCAAATCATGAGACAAGAATGTTGCGATTTAGATATGTATCAAGTAACAGAGCACACCTCTTGCAACGATAGGCTTTTTCATTAAACGGTCCTCTAAAATTGAATAGAACGAATAGTTTGTGAATCAACAAATGAATGGAAACTACTATGAAGTTCATGAAGCCGCATCTGAGAAAACTTTCAAGCCATGAGACAAGTATGTCGAATATTTATCAAGTGACTCTTGCAACTTATATAGTTAGGGTGATGCCCACATCAGTTCTTGGGCTTGTGCGTGGGTAATGAGTGAGAGGGATGATGATGAGAGATGACTAATTTTCAGGTAATCGGAACCGAAGGCTTATCGTCTCCTCCGAAAGACGGGGTGGCCTATGTTATTGTACTGTGGTCAAAAACTTTTGCCCTGGTCGAGATTCGAACTCGGGTTCTCTTGATTATTAGACTGGCGCATTATAACTTAAGGCTGTGCAAAGGCTAAAAATAAACTTTCTACTGGTCATATTTTTCAAAGTTTTCCGATTTGTATATCATCAAGCTATCAAAATTAAAAAGTTTTCTCAGGAAAACATTTTTTTCCGATCATTACTTTTTGAGATATGAGCGCCTAAAGTTTAAATTTTTGGGACAGAACATTTCAAATTCGGTAATAGATAAGTCCATGAGATTGAGAGGGTAGATTCTTTATGGTATTGTTAATCTAATAAAAGAAGAATTTTCTAAAAATAACAATTTTTGAGAAAGTTATTTGATTTACTGAAAATTACCAAAAATAACTCAACTAAAAGTTATTTTTGGTAAATCGAATAACTTCCTCGAAAATTGATATTTTTTAAAAATTCTTCTTTTATTAAATTAACAATACCATATAGAATCTACCCTCTCAATCTCATGGACTTATCTCTTACCGAATTTGAGAAATGTTCTGTTCAAAAATTACAACTTTAGGCACTCATATCTCAAAAAGTAATGATCGGAAATAAAAGTTTTCCTGAGAAAACTTTTTAATTTTGATAGCTTGATGATATACAAATCGAAAAACTTTGAAAAATATCACCAGTAGAAAGTTTATTTTTAGCCTTTGCACAACCTTAATCCAACGAGCCACCTAAATGGGGTTTCATTAAGCGTTTTTCTAGCTCTAAAATTGATTCTATAATTTGAATAAAACGAGTAATTTGTGAATGAATGAATGTTAGCATACCTTTCAAAGCATCGGTCGACATTGTCTGACATGAGCAGCAACATGCAGAGTTGTTCGAGTGCAATGAGCTGCATGTCCCTCTCATCCCCTTGGCCCATGTTCAGCCACTCGAGCAGCGTCTCTGGATCCACCTCCGCCATCTTGCCTACAACACAAAACAAACAACAAAATTAAATAACACGATAAATCATGAAATATTATTCAGTTATCATATTCTATCAAATATCAACATATTCTAACAACTTCTATTTGTGTGTATGTGGATATACACATTCACAGCTTAGGCTAAACTCACATTACCTCGACTCAAATCGTACGACTCCAGTCGCGGATACTTCAGTCTCTCGACCTTACGACTCTCTTGCTCATTGTCACTACTTCAGTTCCATGCTACTCCATTTTTAACCTCACATTATTAAAAATATGAGATCCAATTCGTCACTACTTCGCATGTAACAAATTTTATAATAATTATAATGAATGTATTATCTTATCTAAAATAATAAAACATCACTTTCATAAAACATAACCTGAATAGAATCTAGGATAGATCTCAACTCTGGGAAAACTCACTGAGGATCCTTAAAAAGAATTAATTCGTCCTTTAAATAGCAGCTGATCGAAATAACAGGTTATATGCATATGTAATCAAAGGCCAACAAAAATAGATTGGAAGCATTCAACTACTGTAGGTTGAATTATTAATGATAGAATAGTGTTACAATCCTGTATAACATACACTAGTTGAGAGATTTGAAATATGATGAAATTCTGTATCGGTGACTAAATTGGTGACTGAAATTTATTATCTAAATTGTGACTAAAAATCATTAATCAATTAGTAAATAGAAGTGATTGACGTAGTTTCACTCAACTGAACTGTAGAGATTTAATGCATTTTACGGATAGAAGACGGATCCCCACATATCAGTATCAGCATAGAGAAACAATAGCGTAAGTAAATATCCCATCAAAACAATTATCTCAGGGCCATTACTGTTGATTATTGTCGAATTTTACTGTTTTGTTGGGGTGAGAGTGAATGAACGGCACAATATGAGACTCTACCAGTGTCACACAGCTTCACTGGAAAGAATTGCATGAACTATCGGCTTGAGATACCAGTAAAAGTTGCGACATAAACGCCCTATACCATGGGATATCTACTTATGCTATTGTTTCTCTATGCTATGGTATCAGTGAACCTATCATGTACAGTGAGAATATTATTACCATGTGTTCTAATGAGAATATACAAACTCGATCGGCCAAGCTCGCGAGTTGAGTGGAAATAAACCTATTAGATCTCATAGGAATCATATTTTGAATATATCTATCATTGCCTCTGATACTGATAGATCCGGTTGCACAAAAGTCGGTTAATAGTGATTAATTTCATGAGAACCAATCAAAAAGACCTTCTATAAAGACGGCTTCTTTGATTGGTTCTCGTGAAATTAATCAGAATTAAAATTTAACCGGCTTTTGTGCAACCGGCACATAGTGTTGCAATCCTGCATAGCCTACATTAGTTGATATGTGGCAATCCGCCTTTATGGAACTGACTCTAAAATCTTTCAAATTTCTCAATAGAAAAAAGAAAATATTCCAATAGAGATTCGAAAAATTGCAAAAATTATGTAATATTATTGTTAATGATAACAGAAAGCTTGACTTATTGTTGGAAACTAGATTACAAATTCAGGCGAGACTTGAGTGGATCACCAATAATAATATTAATCAGACAACTTACGAGCTATCGACTGCGAAATCATGATTTACCATAGTAATTTAGAAGCCATACAAAAGTAATTACAAAAGTAATTTATATAGGTAAGATTATCTTACCATACAATGGATTGAAACTTACTAAAATACTCGATTCTGAATGAGAATAACATAACTCAAAGAGATGTGAATTAAAAAATTGGAGGTTCTCTTTAAAGATATATTTTTCCAATAGTGTAATTCTTTTGTAGTTGAGAAGTTGATATTGTGGTAATTATTCATATTAAATAAAAAGACTAAGAAATTGCCAAAAACCACAGATTTGTTGATCGAAACCGGTCTTTCTAACTATCAATAAATCTGTGGTTTTTGACAATTTCTTAGACTTTTTATTCAATAGTGTAATATTGTAATAGTGAAATATTTTTCCAATAGTGTAATTTTTCTTGTAGTTGAGAAGTTTACATTGTGGTAATTATTCATAATAAATTAAAAGACTAAGGCATTGTCAAAAAACAGATTTATTGATAGAAACAGGTCTTTCTAACTATCAATAAATCTGTGGTTTTTGACAATTTCTTAGACTTTTTATTCAATAGTGTAATCAGAACATCAATAACGATCCATTGAACTATAGAATTTATCACATGAAATTTCTCCTGTATCATGATATCAAAGTCTGACATTTGTTTTACTGTTTCATGAGCCAATATTTGTTAATCAATCGATTAATTATGCTATGCATGACGCATGACTAGTAATTAAATAAGACAAATGTTCAATAACAAATTAATCAAGTGATAGATGTTAATATTAGAATCACTTTCATTGATACATTAATTTAATTGGAAGTGATCTATATATAATATAAAAGCGAAATGGCACTCACTCACTGACTGACTGACTGACTGACTGACTGACTCACTCACTCACTCACTCACTCACTCACTCACTCGCAGAACTAAAAATCTACCGGACCAAAAACGTTCAAATTTGGTAGGTATGTTCAGTTGGCCCTTTAGAGGCGCACTAAGAAATCTTTTGGCAATATTTTAACTTTAAGGGTTGTTTTTAAGGGTTTAAAGTTCGTCTTTTAGCATGTATATTCTTCTTCTCCCAATCTCTTAATTATAATTGAAATTTCCATATCATATGTTACTATAGAACTATAATCTAGATAGAGTACCTCTTCGAAACAGTTGTTAACTGGCAACTAAATTAATAATTTTGTCAGGTTGGCATTAAGTTGAGTTGACTTTGTTAGGTTGGCACCAAGTTGAATATTTGAATGCATTTATACGGCTAGTAAGAGATAAAATGAAGTTATTTAATATTGAAAGTGATAAAAGATAAAATGATGACTATTAGAAAAGACAAACAGATGAATTAATTTAATTTAAAAGAACGAGATACTTTTCACTTGAAGAAAACGACCATGATTGGAATTGACAGAAGTGAAAACTGTTCATGAATATTGAAACATAAGCTAATAGCAGACGTTTAATGAGACACTGATATTTCATATAGAAGCAGGGACTGTGTAGAAGTGGGACGGCCAAACCAGTTTCCGCAGGATGTTGAACTTACATGTTCAACATGGAGGTGAAATGTTGTGCATGCTACATGCACATCATTGATCACATGTAACCAACTCATATACAAGGCCTTGCCGGATGGCAGAACACATATTTATGTATTTATTGGCTACTACTTATGAATTTATTGCCTACTTGAGAATACAGCCATCAAACGTTTCACATTTATGATGATTTGAAACAGTAGTGACAATTTAATCAATGCAGCCAGGAATAGATCAGATTGTTTTTAAACTGAATGCAGTTCAATTATTCAATTATCAACCCACCAGATGGAGTGCAAGGCTGTAAAGAATTAATCAAAATAAAATGACAGGCCTTTAGTGAAAAATGCTACTACAACTTTTTTTTCATTACTTTATCTGTCGATGCATGTTTGACAGAGCTTGTTTTAATTTATTGAACATATTTACTTAATTATTGAATTATTGAGCTTGTTTGAATCATCCATATCCATATATTTTTACTTTACTTGCCCTATTACCATAGGTAAGGAAAGTATTGCTTTCCGAAAAAAATTAAGGTACCCCAATTTTAAATTTCTATACGTTTCAAGGTCCCCTGAGTCCAAAAAACTGGTTTTTGGGTATTGGTCTGTGTGTGTGTGTGTGTGTGTGTGTGTGTGTGTGTACACGATATCTCATCTCCTAATTAACGGAATGAATTGAAATTCGGAACTTAAGGTCCTTACGATATAAGTATCCGACACGAACAATTTCGATCTGATGCAATTCAGAATGGCGGCTGAAATGGCGAAAATGTTGTCAAAAAAAGGGTTATTTGCAATTTTCTCGAAAACGGCTCCAACGATTTTGATCAAATTCATACCTAAAATAGTCATCGATAAGCTCTATCAACTGCCACAAGTCCCATATCTGTAAAAATTTCAGGAGCTCCGCCCCAGATAGATTCCCAATTATCAGGCTTCAGATACAATTGAAACAAAAAAAATCAAGTGGAGTAGATTGAGCATGAAAATCTCTACAATTAATGTTCAGTAACATTTTCACCTAAAATTGAAAATAAGCTTTAAATTCGAGAAAATGTGATTATTCAATTGCAAATTATTGTTGATTCTATTAAATCATTCACTATGAAGAGATAGCAGACCTCATGTGTGTCTCCAGCGTTACTGCCCTGTTACCAGCTGGCTCAAATCTTTGAATAGTAGACTTGAGATGCGCGGGTACACTAGCGTCAGGTGATCAATTTTCATAACGGCAAGGAAAGTTGTGTGAGTGCGCCACACCAGATTTATTTTCATTACTTTATCTGCCGATGCATGTTGACAGAGCTTGCTTTAATTTATTGAACATATATTTACTTAATTATTGAGCTTGTTTGAATTATCAATATATTTTTCATTACTTCATCTGTCGATGCATATTTGACAGAGCTTGTATGAATTATTGTGATTTTACATGTAGTTTCTAGTCTTACAGAAATATTGTGAGTCATTAATTATTTCAACAATATACAGTACCAATAATTTCGAATGTAGTAGTTATGGTAGATACAGTATAGATTAGTATTAATAAAGTAGTCTATGCAGTATTAAATTTCCAATAATACAGTATTCAGGTAGAGTAGTTCCTGATCAATTATTTTGGAAAAAGTGGATAAACTAATTCCATAATAAATTTGTAAGACACTGGACACAATCCTATAGTGAGGTCCACGTTATAATGGCAGTTTTTGTTTAGCAAAGGTGTTGCTATCCTTGTCTATCATTCAACAAAGCGGACAGCGCTATATGTTTCTCTCTTTGCTCTGTTGTCAGATCGTCTTTTAACAATGTAGAATTTATTAATTAATAAACAAAATATTTCATCTCAATTATGAAATTATTGAAAAATATAATATCTTGCTTAATAAAATATAATTGATTATTTTGAACGAGAATGAACAGTTAATATTACATCGATAAACCTGTATTAGCTACCGTCTATAGAAGGCATTGACAAGACAGAGGATCGGCAACGTTGTTCTGCTATCTTTCTTCACTGCCATTTTAACGTGAACCTCACTGTAGGCACTCAGAAGTAATTGTAGTAAATAAAAATTATAGTATGTTTACTTCAAAAAGTGTACTAACTAATGTTGAACTTCTAGTGACCATCTATCCATATCTAATTTGAGAAGCATCAGAATAAGTGTTGAGGGAAAACTTTAAAATTAAAATTGAGACAATCTGTAAACAATTCTCCTCCATTTTGAAACTAGGTCGTTTCAAAAACAACTTTTTGAAACTTGGAACTTCCCCACTCTGGCACTAAACCGCTACAGCTCACATCGAAGATAAAACAAAAATATTTTGTAGCCCAACTTGACTTTGTTTTCCAAAAGTTTTCTTTGAAAACTCACGATAAACCCTGCTTTGGAGATATTCTTCATAGCTTCAAGTAGTAAATAGACTTCAATCTGGCAGATTTACCATAATTTCTTGATGCTCATCTCAGAAAAGTCAATGTCTAACAAAGATGTTATTCGAATTCATGTGATAAATGAATAACTAATTTTAGTTTTCCATACTATATAATAATTTTCCATACTAATAACTAATTTTAGGTTTCCATAATTTTAGTTATTCTAGTGGTTTGAATAAGCTCTTTTTCTTTCTATTGACATGTTTGCTGTACCTAGTTGTTCGAACTCACTGCCGGCGCACAAGTTTTTTTTTGCCGGTAGTGCCATTTTGTAAGTTAGAATATTTGTTTTATCAATCTGTATTATTTAATGGCAAATAAATGAATTTGAATTTGAAAATATTTCATGTTATAACATTCTCAACTCCTCAAAAAAATAGAATTATTGCAGTTTAACTTTTTCAGATAACATATCTGAGAATTTGCAACGGACTTCAGTTCCAAATTTGAAAGAAAAAATGTGGGTTAGAATATTCACCAATAATAGTCTCCTTTCTCTCCTATTTCCTATATGATTACTAAATGATGTAATAAATCATCATGCGCAGTCTAGCTCAATATTGCCTCATATGAGAGAAATCTGTGCTACTACTTTTCCTTTGGGAATTTCAAGGAAGCTCAAAACTCAAATGATCATCTCTCCAAAACACACAACGTTACTGTAACTATATAGAGTGGGTCATATGTATGGGAACCCTTCAATAAATTGGAAACTTTTTGTGTAGTTGAGAAGTTGATATTGTGGTAATTATTCATATTGAATGAAAAAGACTGAGAAATTGTCAAAAAACCACTGATTTATTGATAATTAGAAAGACCGGTTTCGGTTATTACACCATTTGTCAATCTCTGATAAACTATAAACTCTTATAAACTCTAAACGTTTATAGTTTATCAGAGATTGACAATCATGGTGTAATAACCGAAACCGGTCTTTCTATAATTATCAATAAATTAGTGGTTTTTTGACAATTTATTAGTCTTTTTCATTCAAAATTGGAGACTGTTGTAGATATAATACTGTAACTTTCTGGATTAAATTATTGCTCAAATACTCTACCTTTTGACGTACAACTGAATTTCAACCCCTCATAAGGGGGTGACTTATGGGTTGTAACTCGAATATTTCAAATGCAAACACCCATTGTGTGGTACATAATTTTAAAGGCCTCTCTAAAACAAGAAAGATGACATCAATAAAAATTGTTCTACTAATGGGATACTTTTATCCAAAATGGCGGCTGATTGAAGTTTTAGTTTCTAAAGTAATAATTGATGAAGTTCAATCACCCGCCATTTTGGATAAAAGTATCGTTGAACATTTTTATTGATGACATCTTTCTCGTTTTGAAAAGGCATTAAAAATGATGTATCACACAATAGGTGTTTACATTTGAAATATTCGAATTACAACCCCAAAGTCACCCCCTTTTGAGAGGTTGAAATTCAGTTGTACGTAAAAAGATAGAGTATTTGACCAATAACTTATCCTGAAAGTTACAGTATTATATCTACAACAGTCTTCAACTTATTGAAGGGTTCCCATACATATGACTTACTCTGTATATGGTAGTATATATACAGAGTATATATATCATAGAGTATTTATACCATATACAGAGTATAATTATGGTATACTCTGTGTACAGTTTCATGGTATTCTTGAGATTTCAAACGATAAAAATCTGGTGTGGCGCACTCACACAACTTTCCTTGCCGTTATGAAAATTGATGACCTGACGCTAGTGTTCCCGCGCATCACAAGTCTACTATTCAAAGATCTGAGCCAGCTGGTGACAGGACTAAAACGCTGTAGACACACGAGGTCTGCTATCTCTTCATAGTGAATGATTTAATAGTATCAACAGTTGCCAACAGTTTGCAATTGAATAATCATATTTTCTCGAATTTTGAGCTTATTTTCAATTTTAGGTAAAAATGCTACTAAACATTAATTGTGAAGATTTTCATGCTCAATCTTTTCCACTTGAATTTTTTTGTTTAAATTGTATCTGAAGCCTGATAATTGGGAATCTAAAATCGAACTTTGCATAGATGGGGCGGAGCTCCTGAAATTTTTACAGAAATGGGACTTTTGGCAGTTGATAGAGCTTTCCAGTTACTAATTTAGGTATAAATTTGATCAAAATCGTTGGAGCAGTTTTCGAGAAAATCGCAAAAAACTTCAAGAAATTTGGAAATTGGGGTACCTTAATTTTTTTTTGGGAAGCAATACTTTCCTTACCTATGGTAATAAAGCAAGGAAAGTAAAATTTGGGTAACTGTAGCTTCATTCATTTATTTACGTGAGATCATCATATATTATCTGCACTTCTACCGACAACTGAGACGATTAAAATCATTTTCTTCATCTCACTTTTTATCGTCAACGATAAACTCGTCTGTTTTCTTTCAATTTTCTGTTCAGGTCGTTTTCAGATGTCGCTCAACATCCATTCTGTTAACTCGCTGGATCTCACTTTCACTGATCTCTCTCTCTCACTCGCTCTCTCTCTCTCACTCGCTCTCTCTCTCTCTCTCATTCCATTATTCATTGTTTGCCGGCCTATTTTCCTCCACCTTGAATGGAAAACGAACAAATTTATTCAGCTTCTCTCCTCCAATTGAAATCAGCCTTGTTTGCCGACGTCATTTCAATCAATTTTACAATTACTACTATTTCAAATGCCAGACTCAGTCGGTCAGCCATTGATTACTAATTCTCTTGATTTTCAATGAACTTTCTATTGCATCTTCCAGCTGAATTATTGCTCTCAATTTCAACACTCACTAAATTATCATTTATTAATTTATTTATCATTTATTCAATTATTTATTCCTACAATTTCATGATTTTATTCATACAATTACATGATCATTGTACAACTAGATAGTTCGAAGCTTTCCTCTGGTCCCTTTAAATTCGTATTATCGAGAGTAGAATGTATCACCAAAGATGTATGAATTTCATTTATTCTATGAATATGGGTATCTATAATATTGAATCAGTACCTATAAAAAGCTATTGCAACTTAGTCGAGAATAGATTAGTTTGCTGTTATCATAACAGTTTTAACAATTGAAAAGGACAATTTATATGAAAAACGACTTTGTAGAATTAATTCACTCAGAATATATTCTCAATAATCACAGGTTTAATTAAAGCGTTTAAGCGAATCTGGCATTTTCTCCACCACCTAGCAGATGAGATGGAAACATTCTTTCTTTGGACTTTTAGTTGGGACGTTTTAAGGTGCGTACAGATTCACGAACATTTCACTTTTCATCAGCTGATTATATCTGTATTTTTTACAGAGACGGGTAAGATACAGATATAAAAAGCTTGGCATCAGCTGATTAAAAGTGAATTGTTCGTGTTCGCGACGCGTATATCTGTACGCACCTTTAGACCTCTCTACCACGCAACCTTTGAAGATGTGTACGCATTCAAGTTTGGTCCAAAACCGAAACGAAATCTGAAATCGACAGTCAACCATTCATTGACCGAGCGAAGTGAGGTCTAAGATTCAAGTCGACAGTTTGGCATTTCTCTTAATGCTTAAATGTTTATATGTTGCGCATTTACGGTGAAACGCGGTAATAGATTTTCATGAAATTTGACAGGTATGTTCCTTTCTAAATTGCGCGTCGACGTATATACAAGGTTTTTGGAAATTTTGCATTTCAAGGATAATATAAAAGGAAAAAGGAGCCTCCTTCATACGCCAGTATTATCGTAAAAATCAGACTATAGAATTATTGATCATTAATCAGCTGACAAGTGATTACACAGATGTGTGGAGAAGCCAGTCTATTAATTGCTGTATTTCCATAAGGTCTATAGTTTTAATCAGGTACTTGTGGATAAGAATACTGCGTGAGGTCTACTGTTCACAGAACTACTAGTATTGTTATTTATCACCATAAATCAAAGATCTGGTCTCATCCCAATCAAGGTTTTTTATATCCTTAGTCTTTCTCTACCGATCAGTGCTTCTTTGTGAAAATTATAAATAAATAAATCCAAGGTGGCAAATATCAGATGATTCGCCACACATACATCCTAATCCAAGCTCACATCTCAATCCCCAAGCTCACATCACATGACAAGCTCGCTCACCTTGGCACAAGTTTCGGCAATTAATTGGATTCGAGTCAAAACAATAAACGGCCACTTAAAAAAATGCAGAAGCAACTCAAGCTGCCTTCAAAATTTCACCGTTATCACACAACAATTGCCTATCCTTGGAAGCGCAAGCCATTCATTTGTATTTCTTAACAAACGAGTGCATACAGTTACAATAACTAACACTTGTGTGCAGTTGATTAAGGAAAGCGTAATTAATAAATGATGGGCGAGTGAACAAGTTGCAAGCCAGGTGACCGGATGCATCAATGCGATGTTGCCAAATTTAAATTTGTAGTTCGATCTTGTTTATTTCCAAGCAAATCATCATTGGAAAGTAAATAATAGACAAATTTCAACGAAATAACAACACTGATGATAATATTAATTTCATCAATAATTTTGAGCATAGAGGAAACAGTTACTTATTGTCTTTTTTTGTTAAGGCTACTCTTGAATAGAAATAACTAGTAGTTTTGTGAACAGTGGACCTCACGCAGTTCTCTCATCCACAAGTATCTGATGTCAGTTGTTGTAGTTGATTCAGTTGAATCACAGTTCACAGTTGAATCATAATTTACTCTTAAAAACTGTTATTCGTGCTCCCCACATAACTAGTAGTTCTGTGAACAGTAGACCTCACGCAGTTTTCTCACCCACAAGTATCTGATGTCACCTGTTCTAGTTGATTCAGTTGAATCACAATTCACAGATGAGTCATAATTTACTCTTAAAAACTGTTATTTGTTTTCTCCATGATTCAAAACTCACTTACGTTGTCAGACACGGCCAGACATCTGTGTAATGCATGCAATGAATAATCCACTTGTCAGCTGATTGATTATGAATAATTCTATAGTCTGATTGATCCTATCTTCAAAGTAGATGATATATATAGTGTCAATATATCAGAAAATGGAGGAATTCCTTTTCTTTTCATAATATCCTCAAAATGCAAAATTTCTAAAAACGATGTGTATACATCGACGCGCAGTTGAAAAAGGAATAATTCCTGCCAAATCTCATCGAATTCTATCAACGTGTTTGGCCGCGCGTTACATACAGACAGAAAAAAGCAAATCGAGTTGAAACATAGACGTCACTACGTTCGGTAAAAAATAAAAATCTAATTACCCTTCTTTAAAATTGTTTACACACAACATTATCAAGTCTTGACAATGTCATCATATCCAAAACATGTAAACAGTTTTAAGGAAGGAAACTTGATTTTTAAATTTATTTCTATAGTTGGGGCCTACTTATGTTTCCTATATTCTTATTCTATACTATACTTTGGTAGAGAGTTAGTGGGGAGGATATTTTTAATATTCTTTCCGAAGAATGGACATTGATATGTCCAAAGCTCCGCCAATTTATGTAGATGCATAACAATATGATTATTATCTATGGTTATTATGTTACAAACTGCTTTTTCATATCATTTACAGTTCAATAATTATTTTCTTAGTCTATATTATGTAAATTCATCTATAATTTTGCTGTATTGTAAGCTATTGTATATAAGTGTATAAGCCAGTATATATTGTAATCTACATAAATAAAGTACTCAATCAATCAATCAATCAATACTTTCCATAATATACTTTCCAGGATAAAATTGTGTGTTTTCCATTATTTTGGAATAATAGAATTCAATTTTATTCATTACAGATAGTACTGGACAAAAATTTGATAAAATTTTGACCTAACAGACACATACATTTTCAAGTGTATAACAAAATTCAACTCAATTCAATTCAGCCAGGGTCAAAAGCTTGAGAAATAAAGATTTACATCCAGAATCACTATTCACGATAATGTTTAGAACAAAATGCGATAAACGCCTCGTAAACGCCTTGTCCTACTCAACAGCCCATCCTGGAACTGTTGCAACAGATTCAACATCTACAACAAGGAAGTCATAAACCAGGCAGGCAATAGATATATAGAGCGATACAAAGTTGAGCAGCGAAATTAATCCGAGATTCGATCGCTAGGAAAGTTGTTGTTGTTGGTGCCGAAAATAAGAACCAGAATCATTTGTGCATCATAGGCGCAACGCACCGCGCACCGTTTCAGACGTTTCGCAATTATTTTACAGCTGGCGTTTCTCCACTTTGTAGTCAGATCCACTTTAAACTGTCACCATTGGCTGAATGAGAGGAGCATTGATTGTATTTATAGGAATACTGAGAGTAAAGTGTGATCTCACTATAGTTGAGTTCACTTCATTCTGTCAGTATTGATATTGAATGAGAGAAGCATTGAACTTATATTTTTTATTTTTTGACGTGCTCATGCAATGTAAAGTTGTTCTGGCAATAAAGTGCATACTATTCGGTAGATGAGTTTTTTCAGTCTACAATATTATGAATGCTCATGATGCAACATTTACCTTTTAATTTTTGGTAAAACTGAATAACTTATTAATATGAATTGTAGTTTGTTCCTAAGACTAAGACAAAATAATAAGACAAATTGTTATTGTAATATCTTCATATATTATACGATTTCTTTTATCATATGCTTAATTTTATATCATAATTTATCTTTTATTTCACAAGTGTTATAATATTGTTATTATTTTTTCCTACATTTACGTTGAAAAGTGGTCATTGCTGCACTGATTACAGAACGCAAAGAATCACTTTTCCGCTCTAGTGCGGGAAAAATTTTTCTGCACTCCAGATTTGCAACATGGCAACGCAAAATACTTAGTAGGTTATATGGAGCAACAGTGCAGCAAAATCAAAATGAAGTTGGTAACAGTGACTGGGCTGCTATAGTGAGCAGAGGTGCAACGAAGCACAACGCGCTAATTATTAAGTATATATTATAACCAAGGACAACATTTTTATTCAATTTGACAATAAATTAAGTTTTTTTCAATAATAAAATTACACAGAAAAACATTTGATGCATTTCAGGCAATTTTACACATAATTACCCACTTTTCATATTCAATGGTAACTGTAGGAAAAACTTAATGTGAATACGTGCGCAAAGTTCCTCTGCTGCACTCAAGAAACCATTCCGCGTTTCTTTCGGTGCAGCAAACTGTCACTTTGCGCACTAGTTGCACAAATAACTATTTCCTACAGTTACGTTGAAAAGTGGCCATTGCTGCACTGATTACAGAACGCAAAGAATCACTTTTCCGCTCTAGTGCGGGAACAATTTTTCTGCACTCCAGATTTGCAACATGGCAACGCAAAATACTTAGTAGGTTATATGGAGCAACAGTGCAGCAAAATCAAAATGAAGTTGGTAACAGTGACTGCTGTGGCTGCTATAGTGAGCAGAGGTGCAACCAAGCACAACGCGCTAATTATTATTCATTATATATTATAACCAAGGACAACGAGGACTTTAGGATTTTAGGATTAAGGTTTTTATCAATGATAAAATTACACAGATATTCATTTGATGCATTTCAGACAATTTTACCCATAATTACCAACTTTTCATATTCAATGGTAACTGTAGGAAAAACTTAATGTGAAATACGTGCGCAAAGTTCCTCTGCTGCACTCAACAAACCATTCCGGGCGTAAACGTTTCTTTCGGTGCAGCAAACTGTCACTTTGCGCACTAGTTGCACAAATAACTATTTTTTTTTTGACGTGCTCATGCAATGTAAAGTTGTTCTGGCAATAAAGTGCATACTATTCGGTAGATGAGTATTTTCAGTCTAAAATATTATGAATGCTCATGATGCAACATTTACCTTTTAATTTTTGGTAAAACTGAATAACTTATTAATATGAATTGTAGTTTGTTCCTAAAAGACTAAGACAAAATAGTAAGACAAATTGTTATTGTAATATCTTCATATATTATACGATTTCTTTTATCATATGCTTAATTATATCATAATTTATCTTTTATTTCACAAGTGATAAGACAAATGTTAAGACAAATTGTTATTGTAATATCTTCATATATTATACGATTTCTTTTATCATATGCTTAATTTTATATCATAATTTATCTTTTATTTCGCAAGTGTTATATTATGTTATTATTTTTTGACGTGCTCATGCAATGTAAAGTTGTTCTTGCAATAAAGAATCTTGAATCTTGAAAATCTTGAACGTATTTATAGGAATACTGACTGACAAGTATAATGTGATCTCACTATAGTTGAGTTCACTTCATTCTGTCAGTATTGGCTGAATGAGAGAAACATTGATTGTATTCATAGGAATACTGACAGTACAATCTGATCTTACTATAGTCAAAACCACTTAAAACAGTCAGAATAGGTTGAATGATAAACGTTGATGTTATTCTATGAGGAATGGTAACAGAGTGAGTCTGAGTTTTGTACACTTGCTTTGCTCTACACAGCGATGCTCAAAAAATGAATCGACAACAAAGTGGCAAGTGAGAGAGAAGGAGAGAGAGAGAGAGATTGATTGATTGATTGGGTACTTTTATTTATGTAGATTACAATATATACTGGCTTAAACACTTATATACAATAGCTTACAATACAGCAAAATTATAGATGAATTACAAAATATAAATTAAGAAAATAATTATTGAGCTGTATATGATATGAAAAAAGCAATTTGTAATAACTATGGATAAATTAGATAATATTGTTATGCATCTACATAAATTGGCGGAGCTTTGGACATAATATCAATGTCCATTCTTCGGAAAGAATATTCGAAGTATCCTTCCCACTAACTCTCTACCAGGGATGGATGGGGAGAAAGAGAGAGTGTGTGTGAGAGCGCGTGAGAGTGATTAAGTAGGAGAAAGACAGTGAGGGAGGGAGTGAAAGAGTGAGGAAGGATGATAGAGTGAGAGATGGAAAGATGAAAATAAAAATATAAACAGCGGAGAGAAAGGAAGATAGAGTGAGAGATGGACCGATGTAAATAAAAATATAAACAGCGGAGAGAAAGGAAGATAGAGTGAGAGATGGAACGATGTAAATAGAAATATAAACAGCGGAGAGAAAAGAAGATAGAGTGAGAGATGGAACGATGAAAATAAAAATATAAACAGCGGAGAGAAAGGAAGATAGAGTGAGAGATGGACCGATGAAAATAAAAATATAAACAGCGGAGACCTTGTCACCCGATGAGGAGTAGGGGAAGGGAGGGAGGTGGGGGAAGTTGTTAGAGACTTCAAGAAAATCCCACCGAAAAGACACTTGACTAGCGGATGGCTTGACGTGACGAGAGAGACAATGAGCTCCATTACAACACAGGCTAAGAAAATTATGCTTAGTAAATGAACAGACAACGGTACTAGGATAGGAAACAATAACCTGCTATTAAGGCTAGGCTCACACCAGTTGGTCAAGACAAGACAAGACATGATCAGACACGTTCAGTCACAATACTTAAAATAAGTTATGTAGATCAATAGTGTAATTAGTCATTAATAGTCAATTTTAGATTAGCATTGTCTTTAATTGTCATGAGCAGCTTGGAGCGCCCGACCGTCAGTCGATGCTGAGCTCTCATTGTGTTAACATCATGTTATTCAATAAAAATCATTTTTTAAAAACCAAATTTAAAGTTATTTAAATCTATCTATAGTTGATTATGAAGAAGACATGTCTAATATTGCAATGACTAATCAGTGTGAGTTGTGTCAAAAGCAATAATGTGAAGTATTGTGACTAAACGTGTCTGATCATGTCTTGTCTTGACTAACTGGTGTGTACCTACCCCATAACAGTTTGTATCAATATATGTGCCAATTGCAAATCGGCTGGTTGAATTTTAATTATTTATTATTTATATATCACATTGTCTACAAATACTTAACATGAGGAAAGGCACAACAGGTTCATGCCCAAAACTGTCCCATTTCCAATTAATACTATACTGTCCAAATCAAAATGTTGGTTATGTCACTTTCACTTTTCAAAATACAATTTACGCTCTTCAATACTCAGATAAACGAGCAAATTTTGAATCAAATAGGTACTATCAGAGTCTAAAATCAAAAAAATCTTGAACAGTCACTGAGTAATTATTCAAAAAGTCTAAATTTTGAATGAAACTGGAAATTTTTGAGCTAAAAACTTCACACTTTACAGAAAACTACTATTAATTATGATTAATTCCACGAGAACCAATCAGAACCTCCTTTTCAAGAACGCCTCCTCTGATTGGTTCACGTAAAATTAATCACGATAAAAATTTGACCGGTTTTTCTGCAACCGGGCTTTGGAAATTTTAAAATGTGAGTAGCCTATTATCTTTCGGTATTCGCGAGATTTGGTGGTAATTGGTCGACAGTCAGGTTTCTAATCATATTATGATTAATTTTAATTACAAGATATCAATTAGGCTTACAAGTTTGTATAACGGAAATAATTCCATACCTAATTGAATTGTTAACATCTCAATTATGAAGATTCTATTGGAACAATTATTATTAGTTCATCATAACACATTATTCATTTAATGCTATCAAGAGAGTATATATTTACATAGAATTTCACAGATATGATTAATTTAATTCTAAGATATCAATTCGGCTTACGAGTTTGTATTACGGAAATCATTGCACACCTAATTTGAATTGTTAACATCTCAATCATGGAGTTGCTATTAGAACAATATTATTAGTAGTTCATCATAACATATTATTTATTTAATGCTATCAAGAGAGGATATATTTACATAGAATTTTACATATTTAAATAGATCACACGAACGTCTGTAATTTTACTGTTAATCTCCCATAGATCTTCAACTATTTTCAATTTTTCTGATTCATTAATCGGCCTCTACCCTCATGTTCCTTCGAACCTTGCAGGGACTTCCCGTTTTGTATAGTTATATATAATACTATTTAATGGTATTTTTCATTTTTTTATATTGTATTTTACTTGTTTATTTTATAACACTTTTTGTAAATTATGTTTTTGGGACAAATAAAGATTTTATTTGATGAATTTTATTGATGAAGAATCAATAAGTGATGATTTTGAGTTATGAAATCATACATTTATTTTACGTGTTGACGAACAAAGAAAACTATTCAAGGAATGAATAGATAGTGGGATTTCCCATAGTATAATACTGTTGAACACGAAAGAAATGCATAGTTTTTGATGACTCTCTACTACAGTGTTCTATTTACAGTGGCCCTACTTATCAGTGAGTCAGAGAGAGATGAAATCATTGAGAACAGGTCAAGACTATCGACGTGATAGAACATGACACATCAAGCAATGAACCAGACACAATGAATGAAAAGCTATAAAAAAGGATAGGATTATATAAAACTAGCCGTCAGGCTCGCTTCGCTCGCCATATCCGTTTAGCCAGGGGCTGGACCCCCGTAAAAAATTAGATCAGCGGGCTCACTTCGCTCGCCATATCAGGCGATATAATATTCCCAGGAATAGCTCTGATTGAAGTAAAAAATTAGATCAGCGGGCTTGCTTCGCTCGCCATATCAGGCGATATAGTATTCCCAGGAATAGCTCTGATTGAAGTAGCAGTGCCCAATAAATATTTCCGCGATAAATGCACTTCAATCTTCAACTTGGTACCAACCTAACAAAGTCAACTCAACTTTATGTCAACCTAACAAAATTATTAATTTTGTTACCAGTGAACAACTGTTTCGAAGAGGTACTCTCTCTAGATTATAGTTCTATATTAACATATGGTATGGACTTTTTCAATTATAATTGAGAGAATGAGAAGAAGTTTATTTTTAGCCTTTGCACAGCCTTATACAGTATCAGACTAGCCGTCAGCCTCGCTTCGCGCTCGGCATATCCCTCTAGCAAGGGGGCTCCGCCCCTGGACTTCCGACTGGATAGTCCAAAACTGAGATCAGCGGGCTCGCTTCGCTCGCCTGCATTTTTCATTTGAGCATGCTTCATTTCATCAGAAAGTCAAAGTACTAAGAAAACGCAGAAAAGCTGAGAAAAACACTAATTTTGGGCGTATCTTTGACGTTATTGCAAATTCCTTCAAACACAACATTATTACATCCTAGTTGGGTTCTGTACTAAATTTGAACAATTTCTGTTCATTTGTTCTCGATAAATCTGACAAAACGCTAATAAACGCTGGAAAAACGCAGATTTTGGGCGTATCTTTGGAAATTTATCCAAATCTGTTCTTAGTGCGCCTCTAAAGGGCCAACTGAACATACCTACCAAATTTGAACGTTTTTGGTCCGGTAGATTTTTAGTTCTGCGAGTGAGTGAGTCAGTCAGTGAGTGAGTGCCATTTCGCTTTTAAATATAGATTTGAAATTATGTTACTGAAGTATGAATAAACAGGATAAAACAAAAGCAAGAAAAAATTTATAAAAAAGACAAATCAAGAGAAAAGTCATAAAGAAGACAAAATAACATGAAATCGAAAAACAACTAGCTACAGTAGGAATAAACTAGATTAAACTAGAAACACAAAGAAGCTTAATTGTTTTTTGAAACGCAAATAATTATAAGAGAATTTTTATTTTTTGTCTTCCTTTTAATGGAATGAATTAATAACGAACTGCTTCTTTCTCAAACTGATTAGAATCAGCAAAATCTTAGTTCATTGGAAAATTAAAACTCAAGAGTGAACTACTAATAGCCAACGTTATCACGTTGATTTCAAAATTGTTACCTCCAAATCTATATCAGATTTCTCCATGGAATCAGTTTCAGTTATCAACAGCTGCCTCGTTTATCTTATCGGACTAGCAATTCTCACACAGATAACTCAAAATTAATAAAATCTTCATTGTTATTAAATTACAACGTATCTTCATTCCACGTTATAATGGTCGTGGAGAAAGATAGGAAAACGATTCCAATCTTCTGTCTAGTCAAGCCTTCTGTAGACGGTAGCTGATACAGGTTTATTGATGTAATATTAACTGTCATTCTTGTTTGAATTAATCAATTATATTTCACTATTAGTTCTGTGAACAGTGGACCTCACGCATTATTCTCATCCACAAGTACCTGATTGAAACTATAGACCTTATGGAAATACAGCAATACGGCTTCTCCACACATCTGTGTAATCACTTGTCAGCTGATTTATGATGAAAAATTATATAGTCTGATTTTTACTCTGATATTTGCGTATGAAGGAGGCTCCTTTTTCCTTTTATATTATCCTTGGAATGCAAAATTTCCAAAAAAAAACTTGCATATACGTCAACGCGCAATTAAAAAAAGAACATAACTATACCTGTCAAATTTCATGAAATTCTATTTCCGCGTTTCGCCGTAAATACGCAACATATAAACATTTAAACATTAAGAGAAATGCCAAACCGTCGACTTGAATCTTAGACCTCACTTCGCTCGGTCAATTAAGATGAAATATTTTGTTAATTAATTAAGAATTCTACATTGTTAAAAGACGATATTGCAACAGAGCAAAGCGAGAAAGAGATAGTGCTATCCGCTTTGTTGGATGATAGACAAGGATAACAATACCATTGCTAATCAAACACTGCCATTATAACGTGGACCTCACTATAGTAGATACTTTCAATATTTGAGCATCACAAATTCGAAATATCCAAATCAATAACAGAAAATTGTGATGCAAATGAGAACCAGAGATTATCTTCCTTTCACATTCAAAACATTCCTGTTGATGAGTAAGCTGCCTATACACCCCAAATTGCGATGACTAAGTGGAATATGCTCTGATATCATAGACAAGTTTAGTTTATAGGTGGAGACTTCCTTGAGCTCAGAAAGTAAAATGTAACTAATAATTTCCATAATATTACATTCTATATACTCTCAGCTTTAGCTACTATCAACAGGCTACCATAAATGAAACACATCGTGGAATATAATGCACAATAATGATAACGTAGCCATAACCATGCGCATTATATCCGATGCGATAACCACGTTATAATGGCAGTGTTTGATTGGCAATAGTGTTGCTATCCTTGTCTATCACTCAACAAAGCAGATAGCGCCATCTCTTTCTCGCTTTGCTCTGTTGCCAGATCTTCTTTTAACAATGTAGAATTGATAATCTCTATATCTATAAAAGGCTAAGCCCCGACAGACTGAAATCACACCACAGCCCAAACTACTAAGCCTACAAACTTGAAATTTTGCACAATTGTTTATGATAGCCTCAAAACAAACACTAAGAAAGGATTTTCAGAAATTTGCCCCCCTGAGGGAGCTGGGACCCCCAAAAATTTTGTACTTTTTAACCGCTCATTGCACAGCAGAGTCATGAGGAACTTTTTTGTTCAGCTACGAAAAAAAAATTAGATCTGTGCAGAAAAATTCCGACCAGGAGCAGAGAGGGGTCCAGGAGAGGGCATTTTTTGAAAATTTTCATGTGAAATCACAATACAGCTCAAACTATTTGGCCTACAGACTTAAAACTCTGCACAAATATTCTTCAAACATGCTAGACGCGCACTAAGAACGGATTTTGAGATATTTTGCCTCTAAGGGTTTCAAAGGATGAAAAAGGATCTTATTTTTTAAGATTATGAAAATGGTAAGGTGAATGCCATATGGAACTGAGATAATTGACACATGATAATTATTCTAACATGTTGTAATCATTGGAAAGCTTAAAATAATTTTATCAATCAGCTGATCGAATTTAATTTTCATTCGGCTCAGACAAAAGTCTCTCTAGATGGAGGTAGAATGTTAAGGTTGACAACTTTCAGTTCTGTTGTTTTAACATTTTTTTTCAAATCACTTTCAAAATGTTCATGTAGTACCTACTATTGTGTTTGAGAGACTTCTGGCGCTATCATAGTTTCACAACTATTCTGTTCCACACTCCTATCTCTTGCAGTCGTTAACCATATCAATAATAAAATAAAGAGTTGACTTATACACGTACGGGATAGGAAAATTATGTTTGACACATCATCACGTCTGAACTAATGGACTAATTAACTTGGAATTTTGCATATAGGCTAGATTCTTATTAATCAAGGATGGTAAAAGGCCTATTTTCAATTCTTCAAAATTTCATTACGTCAAGTTTTCAGATTATCAAGTTTGACAATAGATCCTTGCGAAGCACGGGTTCCTGCTAGTTAATTAACAAAGTATTTCATCTTAGTTATGAAAATTCATTATGAAATTATTGGAAAATATAATTTATTGCTTAATAAAATATCATTGATTATTTTAAACGAGAATGAACAGTTAATATATGACATCAATAAACCCGTATCAGCTACCGTCTGTAGAAGGCATTGACAAGACAGAGAATCGACAACCTTGTTCACCTATCTTTCTCCACTGCCATTATAACGTGGACCTCACTATAGAGCCTGTTGATTGTCAATGTTATTTTCAAACATAACCAACAGTAATTAAACAGAAAGAAGTACTTGACAGACTTACGTCGACTCACATAACAATGGAATGAGCATGTAACGTGCAGTAGTTAACTATTCAACTTTCTTTAAAAAAGCTTTGTTTACACAACACAGTGCACAATGCCAGAGTTAAATATAGATAAGAATTCTAGAAGGCATTACGGGTACGTTAGAAACTTGGAAAGGTTACAGATGAATATATTTCTGAAAACAGTAAACTTGAAAGTAAGAACTTGTGATACATTTTAATTAATTTCAAATTGATGGATTCTATGTTGGTTGCAGCTACGTACTTTGCTTACATATTGAAATGATTTCAATGTGTATTTCAATGTGATTTCAATGAAATGATTTCTATGGAAAAGTACCACAACATCATTCACATCACAACTGTAAGGAGAAATGTTTTCGTTTGATTTTACTGAATGTTTCTTGCCCCTAATTTATTTAGTTATTTACTTATTTTATTAAAACCTATAGCACGACTATCACGGGATTTTAAGATTCAATTATTTATTATAATAATGATATTTTATGAGGTAAAAATCTTCACAACTTTAATATCGAACTATTTACAAATATATTTTGAAAATCAGATAGAATACTTTAGAAACTTAATGAAAAGAAACAATAAGAGTGACATTAATTTTGTTCTGCATTCCAAATTGTTTATTATGCATCAAATTTTATAGGCAAGACAAATTGAAAACTAGTCGATCTGAGGAGCTAACAACTACCTAAACCCTCAATTTGAAAAATTGTAAGTTCTTCTCCTATGAAGTATGAAGGCACAAAGTCATAGTTGGAATACAACAAGTGTCACTAAATGCAATGCATTGATAATAGAGAAGAGATAGCATGAAACTTTTTTCATTGGGGAAAGATAGCATAAGAAAATATCCCATGGTAATGGATATATCTTCCATAGCACATGATATATCCAGGAATGAATTTAATTTCAATGAATTATTGTGTTTTGTGTATAATTGAATAAATAGCCTAAATAAAAATTGTTCACTTATGTTCCAAATTTCATTTCCATCTTTATAAAATAAAAACTCAGGAGGTGAAAGTGCAAATTTTTAATGAGAAACATGAAGAACCCTACATATAACCTATATACTTGAGTGTTGATAGGAAATGACATTGGGTAATACGGCAAGGCAGAACATCCAAAAGGATCTCTCTGCCGATAAAAGCCATATGAATAAATAAATAGATTTCCAAACCAGGACTAAGTTTTCTGATGACTTTGTTGATAAGCGAAGACCAAGTATAACTTTCTAATTATAGGCACTTATTAATACATTATTTGTGTAACTTTTTAAAATGTATGTATTAAGGGCTACTTATTTTTATTTATAAAATATCATAAAATTAAACAAAAATACTATTGTTAATCACTGTTTATCAAAGATTGACAATTGTGTAACAACCGAAACGGGTCTTTCTAACTTTCAATAAAATTTGTGGTTTTTGACAGTTTCTTAGTATTTTTATTTAATATGAACAATTACCACAATATCAACTTCTCAACTACACAAAAAGGAAAATAACATTATAGTACCCTTTTTTGAAATTATTCGATGATGTGTAGCATCGAAACTAGTTGACCGAGCGAGGTGAGGTCTAAGATTCAAGTCGAAGGTTTGGCATTTCTCCTTATGTTAAAATGTGTACCGTGTTGCGCATTTACGGCGAAACGCGGTAATAGATTTTCATGAAATTTGACAGGTATGTTCCTTTTTAAATTGCGCGTCGACGTGTATACAAGGTTTTTGGGAATTTTGCATTTCAAGGATAATATAAAAGGAAAAAGGAGCCTCCTTCATACGCCAATATTAGTGTAAAAATCAGACCATAGAATTATTCATCATGAATCAGCTGTCAAGTGGATTATAAATTGCATGCCATGACGCATGCAATTCAATATCTCAATGTAACTTGGTTCTTCTTCTATGAAGTATGAAGGCACAAAGTCATAGTTGGAATACAACAAGTGTCACTAAATGCAATTTATTGATAATAGAGAAGAGATACCATAAAGCCATTTTCATTGGGGAAAGATAGTCTTTCTAACAAATGATATGAATGCAATTTTTATGCACTATTAAATGAACTATTGATTGCGTGCAATAACGACGCATGCAATTAATAACTAAAATAACATGTATTGTCTCTCCAACTTTCTCTGCTTTGAACTCGGGCTGTCCTGTTGCCAGTATGTCTTGAAGGAGATTAGCTTTTGATGTTAGCATTTTTGATACACCAACACCAACAGCTATTAGCCGTTTTCACACCGATATCTCGCCGACACGACATACAGACAGGATTTACTCTGATGGACAGTATAAGAGGAGGCTGCTGTTTATAACTGCGCGAGGTCTACTGTTCACAGAACTACTATAGTGTGGTCCACGTTATAATGGCAGTGGATAAAGATAGAAGAATAGCGATGCCGATTCTCTGCATTAATTAATTATATTTCTACATAATTGTCATCGTTGTGGACCTAGAAAAGGATAGTACAAACGGCTTTGTCGAATGATAGACAAGGATAGCAAAACCAAAGTTGATCAAATACTGTCATTATAACGTGGACCTCACTATAGTTTTATATTAATTTCAAAAATCTGGTGTGGCGCACTCACACAACTTTCCTTGCCGTTATGATTTGATCACCTGACGCTAGTGTTCACGCGCATATCTAGTCTACTTATAAACAAAGATCCAAGCCAGCTGGTGATAGGACAATAACGTTGGAGACATACGAGGTCTGCTATCTCTTCATAGTGAATCATTGATAGAATCAACAGTTGCAAACAGTTTGCAATAATTGGATGATCACATTTTCTCGAATTTCGAGCTTATTTTTAATTTTAGGTGAAAATGTTACTGGACATTAATTGTAGAGATGCTCATGCTTAATCTTTTCCACTCGAAATTTTTTGTTTAAATTGTATCTGAAGCCTGATAATTGACAATCTAAAATCTAACTTTGCATAGATGGGGCGGAGCTCCTGAAATTTTTACAGATATGGGACTTGTGGCAGTTGATAGAGCTTATCGATTACTATTCTAGGTATAACTTTAATCAAAATCGTTGGAGCCGTTTTCGAGAAAATCGCGAAAAACCCTGTTTTTTGACAACATTTTCGCCATTTTAGCCGCCATCTTGAATCGAATTTGATCGAAATTGTTCGTGTCGGAACCTTCTATTGTAAGGAGCTTACGTTCCAAATTTCAAGTCATTCCGTTAATTGGGAGATGAGATATCGTGTACACAGACGCACATACACTCATACACACACACACACACACCACACACACACACACACACACACACACACACACACACACACACACACACACATACAAACTAGTTTCGCTTTCAGGGAAATACCAGTGGATCTACTCTAGCACTAGCCTAGACCGACCAGAAGAAAGTGACAATCTACGCAATACCTGTTCGCTCATTGTAATGTTGCGGAGAAAGCAGCTGACGCAGAAAATAGGCGCATGCAAGTCCACAGTTTCCTTCCGACAACAATCCGTGTAATCTACACAAAACGCACACGTGGGAGAAAGAAGAAAGTAAAGAAATACAGCTGCGACAACGAGACTCGACGTACAAATCAAACTATAAGTTTCACCCGTCTCAAGGCAAAAATGTCAACTGATATCACATGAAATAGACTAAAAAAAGACTCCAAGATTTCATTGTGATATCAGCTGAAATTCTCTCGTTGACGGATGAAACTTTAACTTGGTTTTTCATGGCATATCAGTTGAGATTTTTGTGTAGTTGAGAAATTGATATTGTGGTAATTATTCATATATTAAATAATGAAAAAGACTGAGAATTGTCAAAAACCACAGATTCATTGATACTTAGAAAGGCCGGTTTCGGTATTACCACCATTGTCAATCTCTGATACACTCAGTTTATCAGTTTATGGATTTTTGACAATTTCTTAGTCTTTTTCATTCAATATGAATAATTACCACAATATCAACTTCTCAACTACACAAAAAAATCAACTGATATCACATGAAAAATCAAGATAAAGTTTCACCCGTCAACGAGAGAATTTTAGCTGGTATCATATGAAATCTTATATTTTTCAATCAAAATTTTGGAATGGGATAGAAAAGCTGCGTTTACACCAAAGTTATAACAAAATGTTTATTTTTCCGTCCTTCTAGATTCTATTAGATTGAACATAACTTATCATACACATGATGTATGTTTTGTGTTTTGAATCTATTATTTTATATTAATTTCAGAAAAGGGTACTATAAGGATTAAACGGAGCTTGACAACACATATTCACATCATATGTATGATAAGTTATGTTCAATCTAATAGAATCTATAAGGATGGAAAATAAACATCTTGTTAATAACTTTGGTGTAAACGCAGCTTTATAGCCCTTACTATCCATTCCCAAATTTCGATTGAAAAATAGAAGATTTCATGTGATATCAGCTGAAATTAATTGGTGTAAACGAAGCTTAAGGGCTATAAGCCTGTTTTTTTCATTTCCAATCATCATCTTATGATAATGTGTTTTTAGGTTTGTTGTTGAATAAAATATTTGGGAACTTTTCCCTATAATCAATACTTTTCATCCAGATACCTCTCTGTGAAAGTGGATAAGGATTTTCCAAATCATTATTAAAATTTTGAGTTTCGTCTAATCTAATCTGTTGAATCATAGCCGATTATAGAGTGAAGTTGTCTGATAATTGAACTCATGAATGGAATAAAAGCAACACTTCATCAGCTATCTCTTCAATTCTATTATAAATCATTTGAGCTCAAGTCTTTTCATGAAATGACGGCGGATTACATCATCAGGAGGTAGTTTGAATATGACTGGAACAGTATCATGAATGCATATATACAATTTGAAACTATAATCAACTTTCTCAGGCTATGATCTTGATTTGATTGATTTGAACTACAGTGAAAATCGAATTAATAGATTCCAATTCTATTTAATATTGAAATGAATTGAGCGTTGGCATAATATACATTGTGAAAATAGAATTGATAGATTCCAAGGAAGTCATGAGACTAGATTATCAATGAATCCTCCAAAACTATGAAAAGAGAATAACAATTTACACTGAACAGAATCTTGATGATTAATATCTCACATTCTATCATTACAGATATCAAATATTTCTATCCAATCATTCCTATTATATTAAGCGAGCAATTCTGTATACATCTGGTTATTCATGTTCAACGGATCTCGAAAACGGCTCTAACGATTTTCACAAAATTTGAAACATAGTTGGTTTATGATATAAAATTCGATTGCACTAGGTCTCATCTTGGGAAAACTCGCTGAACGACATTAAAAGGGTAATTCATCCTCGGCTGAAGCAGCTGTGGATAGTAAAAAAGTAAGTGAGCGAGTGAGTATGTGAAAAATCAAAATATCGCATCCCCGAAATTCATAAGCTGACGTATAGCCAGCTGTAAATATAAACACGATAATTTTAGAGAATTGTGTTCTGTTTATCAATAAATAAAAATAACGAGCGAAGCTCGGTGCCCCTATATTATCAAGTAAGCAAAGCACAAAAAGTTAGTCTGTTGTCTACAGTTGAAATAACGCAACCCTACCCATTCACGTGACCTACAATACACAGCTGATTCCTCATTATTGAATTATCAAATTTCCAATTAATTTTTTCCAGCATGACCAATCACAGGTCAATTGGGAAGTTGTATAAATCTCGTTCTTCTTGCACAATCTTCTCAACTGACGCAGACACTTTTATTATTCATAAATTTCAAACATATCAGCTTCCATGACTTATTTATGGCGATTTCGAACTGCAGCAATCGTACATGGCAGATGAGAGATGGAAATCAGTTTGCGTTTCAGCTGTCAATTGTTAGAAAAAATTGTGGGGAAGAGAAAATGATAACTGATAACTTCTAAACCCAAAAAATAGATAAAATTTTCACAATAAATAGATACTATATATGGTATGAGGAGATATTATTTAAAGTTCGATGATGTATTCTACTCAGAGGAAACAGAATACAGAGTAAAGGATACAGAGTAGAGTATTGTATAGTATACAGAATAGAGTATTCTATATTCTATCATTGTACTTCCACACAAGATAAAATTTAGATCTTCATAATAACTACCTTTAAGATTATGAATGCAACTGAATTTCTTCAACAGTTGATATTATGAATATTTCTAAAGAGTAAGTCAGTTCCTGAGAATAGTATTTACTTGATAGTACAGTCAGAGACAAGAATAATATAGTATAATTTATTATATATATAACTTACTTATCCTTCATCTATGGTACAGTCTTCCTATAGTGAGGTCCACGTTATAATGGCATGTTTGATTAGCAATGGTATTGCTATCCTTATCTATCATTCAACAAAGCGGATAGCGCTATCTCTTTCTCGCTTTGCTCTGTTGCATATCGTGTTTTAAAACATAGTGTTGCCATATCGTGTTTTAACATAGTGTTGCCATATCGTGTTTTTATGTAGAATTAATAATTAATTAAAATAATATTTCATCTTAATTGTGAAAATTCATTATGGAATTATTGAAAAATATAATTTATTACTTAATAAAATATAATTGATTATTGTAAACGAGAATGAACAGTTCATATAACATCATACCTTACATCAATTTGATCTTTAATAATAAAGTAAAGAACAGTACAGGTTAGGAATTCAAGAATGACGCATCATCACGTCTGAACTACTGGACTGATTAACTTGAAATTTTACATATGGATTCTTAATTTACCGAGGATAGTTATAGAACCATTTTAAATTCTCCAAGATTTCAGTAGGACAAATTTTCAGTTTGTAAAGTTTTATTAGACCCTTGCGTAGCTGGTTTCCTGCTAGTCTATATAATATATATATATATATATATGATTAGATATTATATATATATATAAAATTATATATATAGACTCATTTTATATATATATATATATATATATATATATATATATATATATATATATAATATATATTAAATGAAATGGCACTCACTCACTGACTGACTCACTCACTCACTCGCAGAACTAAAAATCTACCGGACCAAAAACGTTCAAATTTGGTAGGTATGTTCAGTTGGCCCTTTAGAGGCGCACTAAGAGATCTTTTGGCAATATTTCAACTCTAAGGGTTGTTTTTAAGGGTTAAAGTTTGTCTTTTAGCATGTATATTCTTCTTCTCCCAATCTCTTAATTATATTGAATTTTCCATATCATATGTTACTATAGAACTATAATCTAGATAGAGTACCTCTTCGAAAAGTTGTTTAACTGGCAACTAAATTAATAATTTTGTCAGGTTGGCATTAAGTTGAGTTGACTTAGTTAGGTTGGCATCAAGTTGAAGATTTAAATGCATTTATCGTGGAAAATTGATTGGCACTGCTACTTCAATCCTGGAATATTATATTACTAGCCGTTAGGCTCGCTTCGCTTGCCATATCCGTTTAGCCAGACGTTTAGACTGGACCCCCGACTGGATTGTCCTAACATTATAAAATGTTCAAATGAAAATGCAGGCGAGCGAAGCGAGCCTGCTGATCTCATTCCTTGACGATCCAGTCGGGGTCCAGGGGGCGGAGCCCCTGGCTAGACGATATGCGAGCGAAGCGAGCCTGACGGCTAGTCTATAATAAAGGAATGAACTGGCTTATAAACGTACGGGATAGGAAATTCACGAATGACACATCATCACGTCTGAACTAATGAACTGATTGACTTGAAGTTTTGCATATAGATTCTTAATTTAACGAGCATGGTTATAGGCCTATTTCAAATTCTCCAAGATTTCAGTAGTACAAATTTTCAGTTTGTCAAGTTTTAAGATAGACCCTTGCGGAGCACGGGTTACCTGCTAGTCCTCAATAAAACTCTTCTGAACCTCTGTGATAATGACTATAGTGAGGTCCATGTTATAATGACAGTATTTGATCAATTTTGGTTTTGGTATCCTTGTCAATCATTCGACGAAGCCGGTGGTACTATCCTTTTCTAGGTCAAAAACGATGCCAATTATGTTTTTGACAGTGTAGAAATATAATTAATTAATGCAGAGAATCGGCATCGCTATTATAACGTCCAATGTGATATGTGAACTAGTAGCCTACAAATTACAAGAATTTAATCAATCATTCAATGTCTTAAGAAAGACATTGACAAGACAGAGGATCGGCAACGTTGTTCTTCTATCTTCATCCACTGTCATTATAACGTGGACCTCACTATAGTAATTTTCAATTTTCGTTAACTGAGACCACATTTCTTCTCGTATTATTAAACATTGAAAGGATTTTTTTCTACCGAAACAAATTTTTCTATAATCAAACATTCATCTCCAGATAAAATAATAGTACACCAGCGCGCGAAAATAGGGTTTGAAATTCCTATTGTTGAGATATCAAACGGCGGCTGGAAAGGAATGAGAGAACTGGAGAGGGAAATTGAAAGAGGAAAGGTAAAATAGGAGAAGAATTGGAAGAAAAAGAAAAATGAGAAGAATAATAATAAGAGGAAGAAGAAGATGATGATGATGATGATGATGATGATGAATAAGGAGTGATGAGGAAGAAAAAGATAGAGAAGAAAAAAGAAGAAGACTACAACGAAGAAGAGGAAAAATGTGAAATAGAAGGAATCTCAACAAAGCGATAGGAGAAGGCGAAGATGATGAAGAAGAAGAAGAAATGCGACGAAGAAGAAGAAAGAGTGCAGAGGAAGAAGAAAAAGATGAATGAGAAATAAAGAAGAAAGAGAACTAAAATGAATCAGAAAAAAACGAAGAAGAAAAAGACGAAAGAGAAGAAGAAGAAGAAGAAGATTATGATGATGGAGAAGAAGAAATGCGACGAAAAAGAAGAGGAGTGGAAAAGAAAAAGAAGAAGAAGGAAAAGAAGAAGAAGAAGTAGTAGTCAGTCGAAGAAGAAGTCAGAAGAAGAAGAAGAAGAAGAAGAAGAAGAAGAAGAAGTCAGGTGAAGAAGAAGTCAGGAGAAGAAGAAAGTAGAGGAAGAAAAAGACAGAAAGGATGAGGATGAGGATGAAGAAGAAGAAGAGGAAGAAGGGAATCAGTGCATGCTGCACACAAACTACTTATTTCCTTTTCATGGCGTTCTTCAGCTGTTCAAACTTGAGTCACGAATTCGTTCTTGCTTACCAACCAATACAAGAAGCGACCCGTTTATTTTCGTCTCTCATGAACAAGGTTCGTTACCCCCCCCCCCCGCACACCCCACCCGCACTTGGCAAACCAAACTCAATACCGTTCACCAAAATCGAGAAATAATCTTATCATAGAGTGACAGCGGAAATTTCCCTCGCTTTATATTCTGTAGCACCAATTTTTCCGTTACACTCAATTTCCAGCATACGGTTAAGTGCACCTCTGCTGGATTTAAGGGGACTCTAGATGGAGAAAACTATGGAAATAAGGCGAGAGCCAATAATCTATATACA
>NC_052508.1:71161195-71199080 GCF_014356525.2 Nilaparvata lugens | reverse complement strand
ATCAGGAATACTCTCTCCACTAAAAAGACGAGAGGAAATATAATGAAACGAAGACAATACGGCACATAAACGATAATAACATTTCAGTTTTCCAAAATATTTTATTTGAAATGAATTGGACTAGTTGTATGTAGAGAATAATTTAGAATTGAAAACGTCATTCTTTCTAGATACATTGAAAAAAATAGTAGATACAGCTTTTCCATTGAAAATACTTAAAATTAAATCAACTGCTCCCAAACCCGTAAGGTTTACAATCTAGAACTGCTCGCTATAAAGAACACCTGTGATCTGTTGTACAGCGCTTACCTTGCTACTGGTAATATGACATAAAAATACAATATAAGAGAAACAAAAAAGAGTTTAGGGACAAACTAGAGACTATCAGAAGAAATAAGAATGACAAGATAATTTCTGAATCAAAGAACAAAAGCAAGGCAATGGGATGTAATTAAAAACAGTCTAGTAAATCATTGTTGGTGAAAAACAATAGTCCATTAAGTTCAGACCAGTTCAATGAATTCTTCATAAAAAATATTAGTAAAGTTGTTGCTGAGGTTGAAAGTAGGAATTCAACAAGTAGTCCAATTGATTTTTTAAATTCTGGTTACTGTAAACCCTCTTCTAAGTTTGAATTTGAATTGATTGAAAAGACGATGTTATTCGTGTTCTTGGGAAAATGAAAGCCAGCAATAGCACAGATGTATATGATATAAGTCCAAAAATGCTGAAATGGTGGTTGTGATTATATTATAGATCCTTTGATAAATTTAGTGAATAGTTCAATTATTGATGGTGTTTTTCCACAGACTTTAAAATTGAGTAAAGTCTTACCTGTCCATAAAAAAGGTTGCAAATCCGACTTAAATAACTTCAGGCCGATAAATATAACCACCACTGTGTCCAAAGTTCTTGAAGTGTTTTGAATATGCAAATAGTAAACTATTTTGAGATTAATGGTCTTTTTAGTAACTCTCAGTTTGGGTACAGAGTGGGGAGAAACACAATTAGAGCTGCTGAGGATCTCTATAAGGATTGCTTGGACTCCTTAGAGAATAAGTGCTTCACTCAGGCTAAGTTATTTGATTTGTCGAAAGCTTTTGACACGGTTTCTCACAAACTCCTACTAGATAACTCTTATTCTATGGGTTTCAGTCCAGATCCATAAGGATGATTGAATCATATCTCAGCAATCGTTTTCAGAAAGTTGCATTCAATGGATCAGAATCTCAGTACTTGCCTGTCTCTCATGGGGTTCCTCAGGGGTCAATATTAGGTCCAATACTATTCCTATCTACATTAATGACCTCCCAACTATAGTTGACCCTCCAGCTAAGAGTTATCTTTTTGCTGATGATCTTTGTGTGTTTCTGAGCACGCCAACAGAGGCTTCCCTGAATGCTGCTGCACAAGATGTGACTCAGTCCAATTGAGAGGTGGTGCAACTCAAACTTGCTGTGCGTGAACTCCAACAAGGTCAAGATTTGAGATTCACTTATAATAGGAGACTGCTGGTGTAGATGCGGAAAAGGAAGCAAATTTCTGGATTCACTCTGGACAACTGTTTGAGTTGGTCCAGGCACATTGATAAAACCGCTGGAAAGCTTAATAGAGGAATATTTATATTAAGAAAGTTAAGGACTTGTGTCAGTGTTGATGTTCTAAAGGTAGTTTACTTTGCTCACATTCAGTCACACCTGTCTTATGGTGCTGTACTGTGGGGGTCAAAGGCATATAGCTCAAAACTATTTCGTATTCAAAGAAAGGCAATCAGGCTTATTTGTGGTCTGCCAAAACGTGCTCAATGCAAAGAGAGCTTCAAAGAATTAGAAATACTGACATTTCCCTCTATTTTTGTTCTTCAGTGTCTGACCTATGTGAGGGAGAATTTGAATGGTTTTGTTGAGCAGGGAGTATCCCATGAGCATCAGACTAGAGGCAGGAATAATTTGATCACCAGCCGCTACGAGTATTCTAGCACGCAAAAAACATTTCTATTCATTGGTGTGAAGCTTTTTAATATGCTCTCTGAACAATTTAGAGGTTTGCCAAATCTAGTTTTCAAGCAGAGGCTGAAGATATTCCTAATCAGTAACCCCATTTACACTTTCCAGGAGTTCTATGAACTGGCTAGGACTTTGTAAAATTATTAATATTATGTTGAGGTACCTACATTAGTAAATACTGTATCATCTACTGCTACTTTTCATTTCTGTTTGTTCGTTTATTTGTGTGACTGCATTATATTTCAAGACCAGAATATCTTATATTTGAATATTATATATATTAATATCTTTTTTGTTTGGACATGATATTAATATATCATGATATTGTAGTTCTTTTAGAATAGGTATTTCCAATTATTGTATTGTATTATTATGTATTGTATGTGTGATATTTGCTGTACATTGTGACGGAGGTAATGCTTCTGAAGACCTCAGAAGCGGTTACATTAAAACTTATTCTATTCTATTCTATTCTATTCTGCTGCACTCAAGAAACCATTCCGCCCTCGCCTACGGCTCGTGCGTAAACTTTCGGTGCAGCAAACTGTCACTTTGCGCACTAGTTGCACAAATAACTACTGTAATTTGAGCGACAAATAAATGTGTATAATTGAGTTCAATACAACATGTTTGCTATAGAGAACGTATTTTATTTCATATTTAAAATATGATAATTAAAATTGAAATTTCCCACTCGGAAATCTACAGTTCATCTTTAGACAATTTGAATAATTCTACATCACATTGTTTCACTAATCAAATACAGGAACACGAAAGAATGAATGCACACTAAGACAAAGGATCCAAAAATTTCCCGGACAATAGAACAAAGAGCCGTTCAAGCTCAGTACAGAATTGACATAATAGTTGAACTTGCATTTTCAAATGACACTTGAACTACTTTCAAACACCGAAGAATGCGGGCTGAAAGTTTCAGTAGTGCACTCACCAATCAGGAGCGGGTCACAGAGAAATTCGAGCATACAGTGGCCAGCTTTTGTGAAAAGTATGACGTAATAGAGAGCTGTAAGATAATGAGAGAAAGGACTGAGTGAGAGATTGAGAGAGTGAGAGGAAGTGTGAAAAGAGAAAGGACCAAGGTCGTACGCCCAGTTCTTCTTCTCCGGTGATGGAGCACAGTGTAATTAATTGGATGGAACAGAACCGAAGGACGTACAAAGAATGAAAGGTGAAAAGAGGACGATTAAAAGGACATACACAAGTAGCGCCCAGCGGTCAAATGGAAGTGATACATGGCTCCGATACACACGTACACTGTTTACGTCGTGACGTCATCACTGCCAGTCACATTATTTCTCTCTCTCACTCTCTCTCTCTCTCTCTCTCTCTGTGGCAGAGAGGACCAGGAGTCCTAATTCCGCCCTAATAAAGGCATATAATCAATCAATTAATCAATCTCTCTCTCACTCTCTCTCTCTCTACTGTATTCACTTTTCTCTTCTTCCTTTTGCACAACCCCTTTTACGTACTTAAATTCGAAAGGAGTTCAAGTTTTCTCTTTTTTTTTATTAAATTTATTTTTTTTTCTTGTTAATTTGTTTTCTAAGTTATTGTTTTATTTTACTTTAGTTCATGGTTTATGATGTTGTTTTAGTTGTAACTTAAAATTGTATGGAGGGTTAAGTGTAAGAGAGGGCCGGCTGCGCCCTAGCTTCGCCCTCCTGAGTTTTTAATAAAGGCAGCGATTCAATTCAATTCAATTCTCTCTCTGGTAGAGAGTCAGTGGGAAGGATATTTTTAATATTCTTTCCGAAGAATGGACATTGATATGTCCAAAGCTCCGCCAATTTATGTAGATGCATAACAATATTATCTATAGTTATCACAAATTGCTTTTTTTATATCATATGCAGTTCAATAATTATTTTCTTAGTCTATATTATGTAAATTCATCTATAATTTTGCTGTATAGTGAGCTATTGTATATAAGTGTATAAGCCAGTATATATTGTAATCTACATAAATAAAGTACTAAATCAATCAATCTCTCTCTCTCTCTCTCCTCTCTCTCTCTTTCTCTCTCTGGAAGTGATAACGGTATATAAACTTTCCGACAACCATCTTCTGCTTTATAACGACCATTCCTTCTTATTCGACTCCAAAAGTGTTCCATTGATTTATCTCGACTTGTGACGAATTTTGAAATCATGAATTTCTTATTTTTTCATTGTGCAAAATACTACAATCATAATATAATTATGACATTGAAGGAAAAATAGGCTGAGCCTGTACTATTTCTCTCCAAAAATTTTGATAAATGTTAATGTTGTCCAAAGTTTGAGGTTATGATATCACACACTGCTTCTTCACTTGATTTTTGATCCAGGAATAATATTTAAAGATTTTGAATTTTGAAGGTTGACATAATACTTTAAATGAATCACAGAATACATCGAATTTCCAGCTCTGACAGTATGTTGAAAAGGTTGACGACCGGGAATCCCCCGGTTTGTCAAAACCACACCAGCCCATCAACTTTTCGATAGTTAGCACATATTGACTCTTTCAGGCTGTCACCATGAGTGAGAAAATGAACAGTGTTGATATGTTTTCTACGCTGAGTGACGGATGTCAAATCAAATCAAATCAAAATATATTTTTATTCACAATACAAACAATTGAGGGTCCTGCCAAACCCGAAGGTGTTCAAAGTTATTAGTGTTTGAAGGTTTTAAGTATTCAAGAAATATATCTTCATCCATCACTCACATTGTCTTTGTCATTAGAACAAAATTCAGAAATGAAAAGTCAAAACATTAGAATGAATGATTGAGACGATGTGTCTGCTAGGACCAATTTGACAGAGACTATTCATTCAAGATGACTGTATTTTAATGAATGATTGTTCGTACAATCATGGTTCTAGCCCATCTTTCAATATCAATTAGAATGTAATTATAGGATAGAAATATGTATCTCATCAACTTGGCAAATATGTTGCCATAAAACAGTAGTGTTTTAACGGATGGGCACGTTAAATTGTCGGTCCCGGCTGAAGTATGACAGACAGTCAGAGTCATTGACGGCTCAAATTAGATATTCAGGAGGTGGGACCTTCCCGCAAGGGACTCCCCACCAACAAAAACCATACGAATTTACTTTTAGTAGTGTTTTGCTTGAAGCTTCCTCAGGATACTGTAGTGAATTTGAATTTCGCTCCTTCAGTCGGGGAACGTAATGTCGGCTGCTAGTGAGAGCGAAATGGCATCACTCGTGATGACGTCACGACGTTCACTTTGTTACGTTCAATCTGTGAGTGGCCAAACACATTCTGACCGCTGGGCGCAAGTTACAGATTCCCGAGAAGGGACAGAGAAGAGGACGATTAAAAGAAGGTGGACGAAAGAGAACATAAAAGTGGGAAGATGAGTAGGTGAGAGAATGGTCATGATCATGATAACAGTGGAGTAGCTAGGTCGTAACTTCAGTCTGAGTTCTGAGATCAGGTCCCGACCAGTTAGTCCACTTTCACTCCTTTGCACAGCACATGCAATTTAATGCTTTTCAGCAACAAAAACCACACGTAAAAACCTTATGATAGACGTCGATTTCCTACAGAATGTTCATATGGCTATTCCCACGATTTCTGGCTAGATTACTGTTCATCTGTCATCCATTACAGAGTGATTCGTGTAGTTTTGAGATTGCTTTCCTAAATGCATACTAATGATTGGATGGGTTAGATGAGTAGTTTGCAATCTGGAATCATTCTACTCTCCAAAAAACTTGGTAAGCTTTGTCATCCAGCTACAATATTCACCAAATCCTATACTATTAAACGAGCAACTTCTGTTTATTATTTATTTATACGTGGATACAATAACAAATCATATAAATATGATTGGGAAGGAACAACAGGCTTGGCCCAAAACTATTCCATTCCCAAATTTTGATTACATGTCCAAAAATAGGTTATGTTTGTTCTGTAAGAAGTTCAAGGTAAACTTTCGTCCAAAAATTAATATGAGATGCAAATTTTAAATTTAGAAAAATTAAAACACCAAATTATAGTTAAATATTACACTTAATTATCACTGCACATTGTATTAAGTTATTTTATGAATTTTGAAGCCAAAAATACACACAAATTCTCACTAAGAACAGCTATATGTTTATATGTTTGTATTTCACCGGATCTCGAAAACGGCTTAACGATTCTCACGAAATTCAGAACATAGTAGGTTTATAATAAAAAGATTCGATTGCACTAGGTCTCATCCCTGAGAAAACTCGCTGAAGGACATTAAAAGGATAATTATTATTCATCCTTGGAAAAACAGCTGATAATAATTATTTCGTCATCTGTTGGTGATGGAAGTGAGTGAGCGAGTTCATGTGTGTGGGACTGTGTCAAAATTATGACTCAGCTGTTGAACTTTTGTAATCATTCAATCAGGTACTTAGTGCCGGTTGCAAAAAGCCGTGTTATTTTCAATCCTGATTAATTCCAGTAGATCCATATTTTTGAAATGGTCTTCTCTGATTTGGTTCACGTGAAGTTAATCAGGATTAAAATTTAACACGGCTTTTGTGCAACTTGGCCTTTGTGAGGGAAATTTTTCCATACCTCTAGGAATTAATCTCAATTTACTGTGATTAGATAGATCATTTTCATTCATTTCTGTATGAATGTTATTATAATTTCTTGTTTCGTAATAAATTTTTTATGCTTTTGTACACTCCAGAGCGAAGCTCGGTCCCCTATATTGTGTAATCTAAAAGAGAAAGATAAAAGTAGGAGCTAATATTGATAATAGTGGGAAAGAAAACCAAATATGTAATTGTGGGGAAAAGATCTAATAATTATATTGGTGGGTGGAATTGATAATAATCAACGTTAGCAGTATTACTATACAATTTAATGAAAACGGTATCGTTATATTTACATTTAAAATTGTTATTACAAACAAACAAGATTATGTATGTAGTGTTTTGTTTCAAATGTGGAAATCACTGAAGAATTGAAAAGTATCACATAACATTTATTTAGACAATTTATTTTATGAAATTGGGATAAAAAGAAGTTTTGGACTGTAGTCTGGTACTTTGGCCTTGAGTTGATTGTGAATGATAAATAAATAAGTAAGTAAAATAGAGCTATTCAGTTAGAAATGAGAGACGTAAACCCACGTTTACACCAGAATGAACAACTGAGATTTCAACAAATTTTGGCAATATTGAATGAAAAAGACTAAGATATTGTCAAAAAACCACTGATTTATTGAAATTAGAAAGACCGGTTTCGGTTATTACACCATTGTCAATCTCTGATAAACTAAAACTAAATACAAGAGCAGCAGAATTTATACTAGTAGGCGAGTACTGCTATTGGTCGAGGGCATGAACGCCTGCCATTGGCCTAGCTAGACAGTCTCCTCCCCCTCAACGGTGTGACAAAATGGCGGCTTAAGCAACAGAATCGCCATGATAATAAAATTTACTTTTTAGTACAAAATAAGAACCAAGAAAACAATAATGTGAAAAATTTTGGCAATTTGATGCAAATTTCTTAAAACCGGGTGTGACCTTTGGTTTTTTCAAACAATGTAAACGAAAACAATAAACCGCAGTCAATTGTTAAATGTGATGTCTTTGCACTAATGTAAGAAATCAAATCCTACAAGGCTGGATTCTCACATGTTAGTACAGCCCTGCAAACACACATTGGTTTTTGTTTGTACGATATTCGACATTTTGCCGTCGTATTCAGATGAAAGGAAATCAATGCAGATTAAACGAAACTTGACAAACATTATCTGTTTGAAATCATCTGTTCAATCCAATAGAATTTATAAGGACGGCAAAATATCGTTCAAACAAAAATCGTTATGTGTGTAACTAGCCTTACAGCGAAATAAAATTTCTGTGAGTTCTAAATGAACTAATCCCACTCAGCATGGCAGAACGAGTATGGAAAGTCTCATTCGAACTTATGGGGATAATTTCATCACAATAGTTAACATATTTACTGACACTGGTTTATGGGAATCAAGTCTTTGTTCCAAGTGAATCCTCTCTGAAAAATATGATCTCAATGAATCTTTTTTAAAGAAATTGGTAGCTAACTAAACCTTAAGGAAGGAAAAGTGAAAAATAGAAAGGAATCCCTTCTCTTATCAACTTGGGACTCTTCAAATAAAGTGCAAAATATCCACCCCCCTAACACCCACTTCCTACTACAAGTTAAGGATACTTTACGCTCATTTTTCACCTGGTCCGATAAAATAGCCACAATACTGCAAGTAATTTTTCGTATTTTTTACGTCTTCCTAAAAGCTGCTTTCAAAAAGATAAGAAGTACAACATAGCTACCGACACCCAATCCAACCTCTCTAAATAAAGCTAGATTCAGTATCAGTGAACGTATCCGGTACAGTGAAAATATCAATCCCATGAGTTCTTATGGGGCTATTCACATTCGGTCCGACAAAACGAGTATGCACAGTCTCACTAGAACACATGAAAATTATATTTTCAAAGTACCGAAAACGTTCACTGATACAGTGGGCATCCAGCTCAAGTTCTTAATGTTAAAACATCATAAAAATATGAGTACTAGCCGTCAGGCTCGCTTCGCTCGCCATATCCGTCATATCCGGCTCCGCCCCCTGGACCCCCGACTGGATCGTCCAAGAATGAGATCAGCAGGCTCGCTTCGCTCGCCTGTATTTTTCATTTGAGCATTTTTATCATATGTTAGGACAATCCAGTCGGGGGTCCAGACTAAACATCTGGCTAAACGGATATGGCGAGCGAAGCGAGCTTGACGGCTAATTATATAATATTCCCAGGATTGAAGTAGCAGTGCCCAATCAATTTTTCCGCGATAAATGCATTTAAATCTTCAACTTGGTGCCAACCTAACAAAGTCAACTTAACTTAATGCCAACCTGACAAAATTATTAATTTAGTTGCCAGTTAACAACTGTTTCGAAGAGGTACTCTATCTAGATTATAGTTCTATAGTTACATATGATATGGAAATTTTAATTATAATTAAGAGATTGGGAGAAGAAGAATATACATGCTAAAAGACGAACTTTAAACCCTTAAAAACAACCCTTAGAGTTAAAATATTGCCAAAAGATTTCTTAGTGCGCCTCTAAAGGGCCAACTGAACATACCTACCAAATTTGAACATTTTTGGTCCGGTAGATTTTTAGTTATGCGAGTGAGTGAGTGAGTGAGTGAGTGAGTGAGTCAGTCAGTCAGTCAGTGAGTGAGTGCCATTTCGCTTTTATATATATAGATTATCATGGATAATAAACTCTGACACCAGACCTGAGCCAGCCTGGTCACTCGATATCATTATTATTAGGAGTGATCCGTGGTCTAGTGGATAGAGTGCTTGCGTAGCAGCATAGAGATCCCGGGTTCAAACCCCACTGAGAGCCAAAAGTTTTTTAAACAGATCACTCCCGTGTTATCGGATGGGCACGTTAACTGTCGGTCCCGGCTGAAGTATGACAGTCGTAAGGCCCATTGACGGCTTAAATTATATATTCAGGCGGTGGAACATTCCCGCAAGGAACTCCCCACCAACAAAAGCCATACGAATTTATTTTTTATTATTATTATTATTATAATATCATGGAATCTATATAATAAGAGAGAGTAGGGTTGTGTTTGTTCGTGTGTTCGTTTGTTCGCATCAAAACATGTCATCTTGTGGATTGCATACCGGAAAAACGGGAATGATTTAGATCTCCAAATTTTGCACATAGATTCTAAAATATCTATCTCGTGCACCTGGAAGCCCAAATTTTAATTTTCCTTCTAGATTTTTCAGAATTAATGTTTAAATTTCATTAATGGATGATATATCATCCATCTATCTATCATATTCTATACTATAATAAAGGAAAGAACTTGCTTAAACACGTATACAAGTGTAAAGGATAGGAAAATTATGTTTGACGCATCATCACGTCTGAAACTACTGGACTGATTTACTTGAAATGCTGCATATAAATTCTTAATCAACCGAGGATTCTCATAGACCTATTTTCAATTCTTCTAGATTTCATTACGTCAAGTTTTCAGTTTGTCAAGTTATAAAATAGACCCTTGCGAAGCACGGGTTACCTGCTAGTTAGAAATAAAAACATAGTGAGATGAATAATATTTATTGAAGGATGATTAATGAACATAGAGATCAACGTGAAACTTTCGAATTGGAACATTGATGCAAAGACTAAATAAACAAAATCTAGGCTTGAATCTGTGATTAATGTATCAGCAAGAATTTGAAAAGCCTTCAAATATCTATCACCAAGTAACCAACCTACCACCTTTCATATAAATGAAAATAAACTGTTTTTGCATTATTATGAATTTGCTTTGTTCAAATAAATCATCTTTCTATTATATTCTATATTCTTCATATAAATGAAAATAGAAAAATTCAAGTACCCTTTTCAAAATTGTTTAGTCACAACATTTTTTCGGCTACATGATGCTATTATCAAGTGATTGGATCAAGTGATAAATCACTTGATAATGGCATAATATATCCGAAACATGGTGTGACTAAATAATTTTAAAAAAGGTACTTGGATTTCTATTTTCATTTATATTCAAAGTAGAGATACCTAAAGAAAAAAAAGACAATTTGATGTCGTATCTACTACCCTTCATATATCGTGGACTAAACGGTATTCATAAGGGTTCACAGGTACTATAAAGGTGCGTTCAGATATACACGTTGCGAACATGAGCAATTCACTTTTAATCAGCTGACTATATCTGTATTTTTACAGAGACGATAAGATACAGATATAAAAAATCTGGTGTGGCGCACTCACACAACTTTCCTTGCTCATATTTGAAACTACGATCAGACTTCTGTATATGTGTAGCCTATATATAAAATTGTTTTCAGAGTACTTTTTCCTTTGTGTAAACTGTGAAATTCGATGAATTTTTTATTCTTCATTTTTTTTAAAGTTGTCGAAACAGCTGTTCTACAGAAGAAATAACTCGACTATGTGTTCTTTTTATGAACTGCGCTACCTACCTACCTCATGCACGAGAAGGAGGTTACTGAGTCCATTTCTCAAGGATGGGGTGGACCCCCATTAGTTTCCCAGGAAGGAGACTCATGCCAGTTGATAGAGCTGATAAATAACTATACAGGGTATGAATTTGAAAAAATATCGGTCAAGTTATTTTTGAGAAAATCGTTAAAAACATGGTTTTTTAGTAATTATCCGCCATTTTTCTCAAGAATATTACGGAGCTCCTGCAATTTTCCCAGAAATGAGACTCATGTCAGTTGATAGGGCTTATAAATAGCTATCCATGGTATAAATTTGAAGAAAATCGTTAAAGCCGTTTTCGAGAAAACCAAGAATAACATGGCTTTTTAGTCATTATCCGCCATTTTTCTCAAGAATATTACGGAGCTCCTGAAATTTTCCTAGAAATGAGACTCATTTTAGTTGATAGGGCTTATAAATAGCTATCCATGGTATAAATTTGAAGAAAATCGTTAGAGCCCTTTTCGAGAAAACCGTGAAAAACATGTTTTTTTTGTAATTATCCGCCATTTTGAATTCAATTTTATTGAATTTCTTATTGTCGGATCCTCATGGTATAAGGACCTTAAGTTTAAAATTTCAAGTCAATCAGTTAATTAGTAATGAAGTTATCGTGTTCACAGACATACACACATACACACACACACATACCAACACCCAAAAATATGTTTTTGGACTCAGGGGACCTTGAAACGTATAGAAAACTTGATATTAGGGTACCTTAATTTTTTTTGGAAAGCAATACTTTCCTTACCTATGGTAATAGGGCAAGGAAAGTAAAAACTTGGCATCAGCTGATTAAAAGTGAATTGCTCATGTTCGCGGCGCGTATATCTGTACGCACCTTAATATACATCCTTTGCAACATCCATAAAAGTCCTCTACCTAGAATTTGAAAAGCCTATGAATATCAATAAACAAGTAACCAACCTCTCAAATATCGTGATACCTTTCAAATACCTTTCAAGGTACCTTTCCTAAATATACCTTTCAAATATCGTGTACTAAACTGCATTTATACGAGTTGATAGGTACCATAATATACATTCATTGCAACACCCATAAACGTCCTCTACCTTTACAGCTTGCACATCTTTCTTGAGCAACTCTCCATCTCATTTACACTCAAGTTGACAGCCATAGTTGATTATTAAGTGCTGTTTACTATCTATTCATCTTCAGGTATCATGTAAGTATGATGTTGTCTAGAATGACAGCCCACACTGGTCAATTTATTCAATCATTCAGAATTACACAACTTACAGAAAAGTACCACAGGCTAAATCGCCCAAAACGGTTCCAATTCTAATTTATACAACAGTCCAAATGTAGTTAGGTTATGTATCACTTAAAAATTCTTCAATTTACAATTCAAAACACATAATTCATCACACACAAATCATTATTAAATTTAAAAAAAGTCAAATTGAATTAAATTAATTACAAATAGTTGTAACTTGAAATTCCAAACTCAAGCCCAAAATAGAACATAGATCCTTTGCTATATAATATCCTTGGGTCAAGCCATCATGAATCCAGAATCCACTTTCATTGCACTTCACAATAATATTATGTAACAATTTAATTGTTAGCAGTAAAATATGATACCCGTAACAAGAGGAACCGAAGAAGAGACGATCATGAAGTGGGATCCATTCAAAGAGTGTTGCAACCAGACAGTTATGCAGTTACTAAATGCAGAAGGTGAAAGGAGAGCTCTAGGCTGATGAAAATTGATGTTTTCTTCTTAACTTACATTCTAAAACACCTTTGGCCGATAATTCTACGCGAGGATACGTAACCAGATGAGTTAGTCTATAACTTTTTAAATGCTAATTCAAGAAAGGTTTAATTAAAGGCTAGTTGAAATCTAGGATTTATATAGCAGATGATTGCAAATGAAATGACTTGTTGGAAACTTGATCAATAATTAATATCTCATATTGGGGCACCGAGCTTCGCTCGTTATTATTTATTGACTTTTGATAAACAAAACACAATTCTTTAAAATGATTGGGGAAGTACTAACAGGCACAGCCCAAAACTGTTTCTTTCCCGAATTTTGATTGATACACTATGAATAGTCCAGGAAGTAGGTTATGTTCCATACACTTGAATTCAGGTTCAATTTTCTGTTCAAACATTTGAAAACAAAATATAAATAGTCCAGAAAGTAGGTTATGTTCCATACACTTGAATTCAGGTTCAATTTTCCGCTCAAACATTTGAAAACAAAAAAATATATATAATTTGGATTATATACAAACCAAATTGAATAACAAAATAACACTCACTAATCACTTGAAATTGTCAGATAATGATCAACTTTGAAAATTATGATATACTCTAGTTTAGGAGGGTTATCATGTCATGTCAACAAATCAGATTATGTTGATCAAATCGATTAAATATTGTCTAGCATGATAAAATTTCTCGCTGATTGATTATGATTACACAGCTGGAAATAATTCTGTTTCTCTCCCACACAGGCACACGCATCTTCTGTTATCGAGAGACGACGAAATTATCATCTGTTTTCCAAGGATGAATTATCCTTTTAATGTCGTTCAGCGAGTTTTCCCAAGGATGAGACCTAGTGCAATCGAATTTTTATATCATAAACCTGCTATGTTCAAAATTTCGTGAAAATCGTTAGAGCCGTTTTCGAAATCCATTGAACATAAATAACCAGATATAAATATAAATAAATAATCAGATATAGAAAGAAGAAATTGCTCGCTTAATATAATAGGATTATCGATATCTGTGCAATGATTGATTGTGCTATTTCACAAGCGGATTTGGAAATCAATAAAAATAAATAAATCAGTGATTATTATTTTATCTTCAATCAATGCTATCCACAGTATTAACATTTGTAATAGAGTCAGCCTTTACAGTTCATCACTTGACATTGTGTTGCCTGAAGCAAAAACTTCACGCCTGGTTATGATATGATTGATTAACGTGTCTAATGTTTAGTGATTAATGTGTATTGGCTAGGTGAGTGTTTACAGAGGTAGCAACGCTTTGACGGCTCATTACTTGTTTATACATTAGCGATTTCAATTTCACCGCCAACTCGTCAACTTGCCAACTCCAACTTATTGGAATGAAATTACAGTACTTTCAAAATTTGATTTTTACTATGAAGTTACTCTACTCGAATGAAAAGTAGATTTGGTATGACCATAGAGAAACAATAGCGTAAGTAGATATCCCATGGTATAGGGCATTTATGTCGCAACTTTTACTGTTATCCCAAGCCGATTACTGTCGATTGTCGATTTTTACTGTTTGACCGGGTAAGAGTGTATGAACGGCACAATATGAGAGACTGCCAGCGTCATAAAGCTTTACAGGAAAGAACAACTACGTGGACTATCAGCTTGAGATAACAGTAAAAGTTGCGACATAAACGCCCTATACCATGGGATATCTACTTATGCTATTGTTTCTCTATGGTATTACCTTTCATGAATATGTAATCCTATTCATGTTTCACCAACATATGATCATAAAAAATATAGAAGATAAGTGTATGTTTAAAGCCGTGTCCACACTGAACAAATGTTCGACATACATATTCGGCAAACATGTTTGTTGAGGGGCTCAGGGACAAACATTTTAAAAAGTTTGGACAATCATTGTTTGTCAAACAAAAATTACTGTTTTCCAAACATTTTCACTTGTTGCTGTAAAACATGAAAACCTGTTCTCCCCACTTACAATATTTTGTTTGGTGACGCGTCCACATTGGTCAAGCGCAAACATTGTTTGTCAAACATAATAAAATTTGCCCAAACTGTTTCAACAAACATGTTTGTCAAACATTTGTTCAGTATGGACCCGGCTTTACCATAGAGAAAAATATTTTGTTTGGTGACGCGTCCACATTGGTCAAGCGCAAACATTGTTTGTCAAACATAATAAAATTTGCCCAAACTGTTTCAACAAACATGTTTGTCAAACATTTGTTCAGTATGGACCCGGCTTTACCATAGAGTAAAAATATTTTGTTTGGTGACGCGTCCACATTGGTCAAGCGCAAACATTGTTTGTCAAACATAATAAAATTTTCCCAAACTGTTTCAACAAACATGTTTGTCAAAAATTTGTTTAGTATGGACCCGGCTTTACTATAGAGTAAAAAAACTATATTTCTGTTATTTGGTTTATTGACTAAATAGGAGAAATCCAAATCCCTAGGAGCAAATCCATTTTTTGGATTATTTCTGTCATCTCTGGTTTTACTATGAGCTCTATTTAGCAATGAGATACACATTATGAAATCAGCAACTTATTAACGTTGGTTTGCTATCTTTGTCTGCCATTGGACAAAACAAATCTATCCTCTCCGCACTTTTGCCAAAGCGGTTGTTGAAGAAATAAAGAAATGAACCATCTAAATAGTTATCAATTATGAAATTTCGTTATTAAATCATGAGTGAATATAGTTATAAAACGAATAATTATAGTTATTCGTATATATAGGAATAAAATATATATTTGAGATGAAGTTGAACATTATCAATTAGAATAAGAAATAATTAATTAATATCACATCAGATAAAATTACTAGAATCAGTTTATGAGTTTGAAAATTCCGGTGGTTCGAAACCCACCTGAGGCTGTAGGTTCATTCATCTTTCATCATCATCATCAGACTCATTACCCACGCACAAGCCTGGATTTCATGTGGGCATCATCCTCCGCAAAAAAGAAAACTTGAATCACAGCTATCTAATATTAGAAGGCGGTGGTAACTCGGCAGGAGAATCGGCAACTCTGATGTCCTATAGTGAGATAATTGTCTGTTCGTAATCTTCCAGTAATTATGACATTCAACCAGCGTTTCAATTCCATTTATCTAAGCACTTATTCATTGATTCAGTAGTAGTCTAAAACCTTGGGATTGTAGAAGATGTACAATTAATAGAGCTTTAAATTAATTAATAGAGCAATTAATCAATAGAGCTTTATTCGTAGAAGATCTACGATTAAATCCAGGGAATCTACCTTAACCAAAACGAGCCCCTGTAGAATTGCATCCACGGTGTTAGCTTGAAATAAGAATTCTCAAGTACCCTTTTGAAACGTTTCATTTATTGACCACAACTTGTTTCAACCATTTATGCATATTTGTGCCGAATGAATAAAACATTCCAGAAGGGCGCTTGAATTATTTTTATTTCATTCTATCAATTAACTTATAGAGCATAACTAGCAACGTTAGTAGCCACTGTCTACTAACTTTGCATAACTAGTACCCTTGATATATAGAATACAATAGAAACACTTCACTCACATGTACTACTTTTTAAGAAATTAATAATAACAATATAAAAATCTTGTAGTACCCTTCATTTTTTAAAAACTTTAAAATAGTTCAACATCTAGTTCCGACCCTAACTTGGGTCATTTCAAAATTAAAATCGACCCTAACTTAGGTCATTTCAAGTTGAAAATGACTTAAGTTAGGGTCGAAAGTAGTTGTTGAAATTGAAATCGACCCTAACTTAGGTCATTTCAAATTGAAAATGACTTAAGTTAGGGTCGAAACTAGTTGTTGAAATTGAAATCGACCCTAACTTAGGTCATTTCAAATTGAAAATGACTCAAGTTAGGGTCGAAATTAGTTGTTGAACTATTTAAAAGTTTTTAAAAAATAAAGGGTACTATACGATTTTCATATTGTTTTTATTAATTAGAATACAATAGATACAATCCAGTTTAAACAACACACAGACATTTGCCCAAAACTGTCTTCAACCTTAATTTAAAATGAACAGTTCAGAGGTTATTTATTTATTCATAGAAAATGCAGGTAAAAACAACAGGCATTTGCCCAAAACTGCTTCAAACCTTAATTTGGAATACACAGTCTAGAGGTTATGTAAATGATAATTCAATTCACACACTATTTTGAGTCCAAAAAATGTATGTACTACAATAATTTTGAATTTATCAGATTAATTAATTTCAAAATACAAATCCAAACAAAAATCTTTCTTCACACTCACAAAAATATTAAAAATTTCACTTAAATCCACAAATTATCTTCTTCTTCTTCATGTGCCTGCTCCGTTTCGGATGTTGGCGATCATAATGGCTTTCCTGATTTTGTCGACGGCGCTACGGAACAGCTCTGCAGATGACTGGTGAAACCATAGCCTCAGATTCGCCAGTCATAAAATTCTCCTTCTGCCAGGTCCCCTTCTCCGTTGATTCCACAAATTATACTCATGTTAAAATTCTAATATTATTTGATGTCATCATGTTTTTTAGGGAGACCAATCCAGAAATGAGAAATTAAGTTATGTTGGATGATCCTCAATAACAAACGATTATTAAAGCGGAAGGTCAGGAATGGAGAAGAAGCAGAGTGAAACCGATAGTGCGAGCAGCTAAAGGCCACGTTGAAAGAGAGAAGAGTGCCGTTGATGATATGACTGCAGGCAATGGCACTACTTCTCTCTTAAATTATTTCTTCTACAATCCTAGCGAGCTGCGGATCGTGATCGGAAGAAAGTTAATGTCGGAGTAGAAATGGTTTCGGACGGCTGGTTGGCTCAGTTCTTTCACCTTGACTGTGAGCCTGAGCACGCGAAAAGGACGGCCGATTCTATTCACAGTTCAGACAAAGCGAAATGTTTTTCCCATAAGACGAACGAACAATGTGAAGAACTCAGCGGGAAAACTGTACATCATTTTCCACTCGGTCAAATATCCCGGTCGGCCAATGCTAACAGGCCTCCTATAGTGAGCTCCACGTTATAATGATCAGCATTGTGTTGCTATCCTTGTCTATCATTCGACAAAGCTGATAGTGCTATCCTTTTCTAGCTCCGCAACGTTGCCAGATCGTGGTTCAACAATGTAGAACTATAATGTATCAATAAAAATATTCAATAATGAAATAAAAACACACATATATCGTCAAATTCTACAGTTTTATTTGGTAGAGGACCATGATATGATGACCATGTGACCTGTGTGGCCACGAAACCATGGTCCTGAAACAAAAAAAAAACTTTGTGTGGCGCACTCACACAACTTTCCTTGCCGTTATGAAAATTGATCACCTGACGCTATAGTGTTCCCGCGCATCTCAAGTCTACTATTTTAAGATTTGAGCCAGCTGGTGACAGGGCATTAACGCTGGAGACACACATGAGGTCTGCTATCTCTTCATAGTGAATGATTTAATAGAATCAAAAATGATTTGCAATTGAATAATCACATTTTCTCGAATTTAAAGCTTATTTTCAATTTTAGGTGAAATGGTACTGAACATTAATTGTAAAGATTTTCATGCTCAATCTACTACACTTGATTTTTTTTTTGTTTAAATTGTATCTGAAGCCTGATAATTGGGAATCTAAAATCGAACTTTGCATTGATGGGGCGGCGCTCCTGAAATTTTTACAGATATGGGACTTGTGGTAGTTGATAGAGCTTATCGATGACTATTTTAGGTATGAATTTGATCAAAATCGTTGGAGCCGTTTTCGAGAAAATCACGAAAAACCCTGTTTTTGACAACATTTTCGCCATTTTAGCCGCCATCTTGAATTGCATTTGATCGAAATTGTTCGTGTCGGATCCTCATAGTGGATGGACTTTAAGTTCCAAATTTCAAGTCATTCCGTTAATTGGGAGATGAGATATCGTGTACACAGACGCACATACACTCATACACACACACACACACACACACACACACACACCACACACACACACACACACACACACACACACACACACACACCACACCACACACACACACACACACCACACACACACACACACACACATACAGACCAATACCCAAAAACCACTTTTTTGGACTCAGGGGACCTTGAAACGTATAGAAATTTAGAAATTGGGGTACCTTAATTTTTTTCGGAAAGCAATACTTTCCTTACCTATGGTAATAGGGCAAGTAAAGTAAAAAACTGTAGAATTTGATGATATATGTGTGTTTTTATTCATTATGGAACGGTTTCTACAACATCGACAGTGACTCAGTTGATTTTTTTAAAATATTCAATCTAATCATGAACATTGAATTATTAGAACATTGAGAAATATATTTTTCCTACAGTTACGTTGAAAAGTGGCCATTGCTGCACTGATTACAGAACGCAAAGAATCACTTTTCCGCTCTAGTGCGGGAAAAATTTTTCTGCACTCCAGATTTGCAACATGGCAACGCAAAATACTTAGTAGGTTATATGGAGCAACAGTGCAGCAAAATCAAAATGAAGTTGGTAACAGTGACTGCTGTGGCTGCTATAGTGAGCAGAGGGCAACCAAGCACAACGCGCTAATTATTACTATTATATATTATATCGAGGACAGCAACAGCACAGTGCCACCACAGCACACACCACACAGCCGCCTCGCCATTCAAACACTACTAAGTTATTTGATGGATTTCAGGCAATTTTACCCATAATTACCCACTTTCATATTCAATGGTAACTGTAGGAAAAACTTAATGTGAAATACGTGCGCAAGTTCCTCTGCTGCACTCAACAAACCATTCCGCCCTCGCCTACGGCTCGGGCGTAAACGTTTCTTTCGGTGCAGCAAACTGTCACTTTGCGCACTAGTTGCACAAATAACTATTTCTCAAATAAAATATAATATCAGCTGTGCTAATAGTGAAGTTGTGTTTCTTTTCTGGCTCAAAATTTTGCAAAATTACTCTAAAAAATCCAATTTGTAGAGATTTGAGTGAAATATTTTTGTTTTTAATCAGTTTTTAAAAATCAAAATTCAAAATTTTTAGTTTAGTCATTAGTTTTGAAGTGGAAATTGGACTTTTTGAAGTGAAAGTGAAATCTTAACCTTATTCTTTTTTGAAACTTTTATTTGTAAAAATTTGGGAGAAGACAGTTTTGAGCTATACTTGTTGTCTTCTCCCAATCATATTATATTTATTATATTATGATTTGTAATTGACAATGAAATAAATAAATAAATTTCATCTAGAAAATCTTTGAATAATTGATTATTAGGCTATTATAAGAACAGTTGGGCTGTGCCTGTTAGTCTTTCCCCAATCTTTCTAATGAATTGTACTTTGTGTATCATTAAATAAAATAATAATAATAATAATAGAATTGTAAACAAGAATGAACAGTCAGATCTATTACATCAGATATACTGGTATCAGCTATCCTCTATAGGAGGCAGCAACTGGGCCGAGAATCGGCAACGTTGTTTTCCTATCTTACTCCACTGCCATAATAACGTGGAACTAACTATATGCCTCTGCGTTCTCCTAGCCAGATCATACATCTATTCTATAAATGAAAGTTGGCTTCCCATTCTAAGGAAATACTTCACTGCGAAATTCGAGTTCAAACAAATGTTTATAGAATCTTCCATTTGAAACTCATTTCGAGTATGTTTAAAGAGTTCCACACTTGAGTTCTGTAACTATAATATATATTGGTGACGTTTCATTTAACCAATTATTTCCTGAGAATTTTGTAACTATAAAGCTGGGTTTACACCAAAGTTATTAACAAAATGTTAATAACTTAATCCTTATAGATTCTATTAGATTGAACGGAACTTGACAAACACATATGTTCATCATCTGTATGATAAGATATGTTCAATCTAATAAGGATTAAGTTAATAGCATTTTGTTATTAACTTTGGTGTAAACGCAGCTTAATATATTGGTAAAGTTTCATTTGTATAATTTGTATTCCTGCAACCATAGAGATAAGATACAGATAATATGATTTAACTCTGCTGCAACTGAGTTAAAAAGCAGAGTCAATATCGAGTTCTCAATTCGAATTATGAAATGAGAATTCTAGACGACCACCGATTAGCCAAAGAAACTATGGAATTCTTGAATTACTAAGTTACTCGGTCTACGTCAGCTTGGTCTTGATACTATAGCTAACCAATGTGAGAAATAATTGGCTGATACATTACGTCCAGTTCTCACACAATCACAGTAGTTAAGAGTTCAAACAAAATAATAATCAAAATATGAAGATTCATGGCGGAAAAATACATATAAGCTCCACACACAATCACAGATGAGACTCAAAGAAACAAGAATTAAATGTGAAGATCTGTGGTAAAAGAATATATATAAGCTCCACACACAATCACAGATGAGATACTCAGAGAAACAAGAATTTAAGTTTGAAGATCTGTAGCGAAGGATTATCAAAACACACACAATCACGGTTCAGAGACCCAACAAAACAGGAATTAAAATCTGAAGATTCATGGCGAGGGCTGCAGTTCTATAGTAAGGTCCACGTTATAATGGCAGTAAAGGAAGATAGGAGAAAAACGTTGCCAAGTCTCTCCATTTTGCCACTGACTGTACACAGCTGTTACTCAATTCATCCCATTAAATTTAATCTGATAATAATTATCATTTCCTTGATAAAAGAATTAATTTGATGTCAAATTAATCAAGAAAATATTTTTTTTCATAATTTGATTCAAAAATTTGCTTTCATATTGAGATCAGATTTTTATTTTTATTCAAACCTGGAATGGCGGCTAATTTAAAAAGCTGTGATACAACAATCTGATTTCAAAACAACATAAATTAAGCTATTTGGTAGGTATTCTATTCCAATTCATTTTAAAAATAATAGAAAAATAGAAACCATATTTGAAATAAGTAATTTCAATGGAAATAATTCTGAAATAACCTTTCAATAATATTTATATCGGTATTTATTATTTATATATTTGAAATAAGTAATTTCAATGGAAATAATTCTGAAATAACCTTTCAATAATATTTATATCGGTACGAGTAGGTCTAACCTATACGTGTAGGCTAACTGAAGCATGGATCAAGTCTAGGATGGTCAGTTATCAACTTTTAAAATGTCATTTCAGGTATTTTAATTTGTGTTTCTCATACGGTAATGTCTAAAAATTATTTCATTGTTTGAAAAATACATTTTAATCAATTATACGACTTGTGTATTCAAGTATTTCGATAGAATGAAGAAAAAAAAATGGCGACTGATAATGAATTGTCTTTTGTACCGTCAAAAGTAAAAATAAAATATTCTGGCAAACTGACAACATTGCAATGCTAGAGAGAGATCTCTGTTTTGAGAGATCAATGCTATCTGTTTTGTTGTGTGATAGAAAAGGACAGCAACAGTATTGTCAATCGTACACTGCCATTATAACATGGACCTCACTATAGTAGGCCCACCAGACCCACTGTAAGCATTAATTAATGTGGTTATTTTATTTTATTTATTTTTTATTTATTAATATACAAATGCCTCAGGAAAATCTTATTCAGTTCAGGACAACCTGATGACTTACCTTAACTGTGAAACATTGGCCACATTAAAGAGTTGTGCAGCAGTGTGCACCAGCCTTAACCCAGCCAGTAAGCACATCTTAAACTTGGACGGTGCAGGCAACGCACTGAATACTAACTAGCTCTATCATGTCACCAAATCCGATAACAATCCCATCCACGTAACAATTAGACTCTATGGGGCCAAAACCAGTGGCGCTAGCCCCCCACATAGACCTCTAGTGAGGTCTAAGTTATAATGGTAGTGTAGAAAGATAGGAGAACGGCGATGCCGATTACCTGCCTTCTAAAGAGTATAGCTGATACCGGAGGAAGCTGCGTACAGACTTGAGCGCCACGAACACGCGTATTTCTTATTAAATAAAAATCTCGACTATACAAAAAGTGACGCATAATACTATTAAACGAAAATTCAAATTAAATGCTGTAAATCACCCTGAAGACTTCTGCTACTGCAAATATTGACAACAGGGTAAACAGCTAGATGGAAATTCGATGAGAACTACTATCCTGATTTTCATCAGATGATTATTTCTGTATTTTTGTAGAAAAATAATAAGATACATATAAATAAAAATATAGATATGAGTACCCTTTTTAAAATTATTATCACTTGATAAAGACATTATATAGCCGAATCATGACGTGACAAAATAATTTTAAAAAGGGTACTCAGATATATATTTTTATTTATATTCGAGAGTAGCCCTAAAGAAGAAAGACAATTTGAGGTACATATGTAACTAGCTGCCAGGCTCGCTTCGCTCGCCATATCCGTCTAGCCAGGGGGCTCCGCCACCTGGACCCCGACTGGATCGTCCAAGAATGAGTAAGCAGGCTCGCTTCGCTCGCCTGCATTTTTCATTTGGGCATTTTTATCATATGTTAGGACAATCCAGTCGGTCCAGACTAAGCGTCTGGCTAAACGGATATGGCGAGCGAAGCGAGATATGGAAATTTCAATTATAATAATAAAGAGATTGGGAGAAGAAGAATATACATGCTAAAAGACGAACATTAAACCCTTAGAGTTAAAATATTGCGAAAGATTTCTTAGTGCGCCTCTAAAGGGCCAGCTGAACATACCTACCAAATTTGAACGTTTTTGGTCCGGTAGATTTTTAGTTCTGCAAGTGAGTGAGTGAGTCAGTCAGTCAGTCAGTCAGTGAGTGAGTGCCATTTCGCTTTTATATATAATATAGATAATCGTAGCATCAGCTGATAAAAGTGAGACGCGCGTGTTCTGGCGCATAAACCTGTACACACCTTAATATTAACTGTTCATACTAGTTTTAAATAATGAATTATATTTCATTCATCACAAAAATATATATTTCTCAATAATTGGATAATAAATTTTCATGATTGAGATTGGATATTTTGTTAATTAGTTATTGATTGTTAAAAAACGACTATGGTAAAGTTAGGATCGACGGACGTTATCTGCTTTGTCGAATGATATACAAGGATAGCAACACCAGTGCTAATGAAATACTAAGAAAGGATCGACGGACGTTATCTGCTTTGTCGAATGATATACAAGGATAGCAACACCAGTGCTAATGAAATACTGCCATTATAACGTGGACCTCACTATAGGAAAATGATACAAAGATGATACAAGGATGATAGACAAGGATAGCAACAACAATGTTAATCAAATACTAGTAGTTCTGTGAATAGTAGACCTCACGCAGTATTCTCATTCACAAGTACCTGATTGAAACAATATAGTACCTTATGGAAATACAGCAATAGACTGGCTTCTTCACACATCTGTGTAATCACTTGTCAGCTGATTTATGATGATAATTCTATAGCCTACTCTATATTGGCGTATGAAGGAGGCTCCTTTTTCCTTTTATATTATTCTTGAAATGCAAAATTTCAAAAAACCTTGTATATACGTCGACGCCCAATTAAAAAAGGAACATACCTGTCAATTTCATGAAAATCTATTACCGCGTTTCGCCGTAAATGCGCAACATATAATATATAAACTATGAACATTAAGCATTAAGAGAAATGCCAAACCGTCGACTTGAATCTTAGACCTCACTTCGTTCGGTCAATTAAAATATTGCCATTATAACGTGGACCTCACAATAGGAACATGATACAACGATGATAAAAGAATGATAGACAAGGATAGCAACACCAAGGCTAATCAAATACCGCTATTATAATGCCCAAGATTTAATGTCGCGTAAGGAGAAAAAATGACGTTACCCCCTGGCTACGCAGCAAGAAAGATCAATCGAAAGTGGAATTCTTCGCAAGTGAAATTTGGCAAGCTCAATATGGCATCCATCCAACGAATATCTTCAAAATTCCCAACAAGCGTGCAGCCGCCAATGTATCGCATATTCTTCAATCAATAAAGACGATGACAAAAATTCCAAACAGACCCTATGACACGCATCCATGTTACACCCTTTCCATCCACCACATTAGATGACCGCACAATCAAGGAATGCCAGCTTTCTGGCTTGGCTCGAATACCAGCTGTCAAAGGTTCATGACTGTTTCATAATACTCGAGGAATAAACAATGCTTGATAGCAGAGATAACCCAATCGGTACTAATGTGATTGAGAAATATTTATTCATTTTTACTTTCCATGCCCTATACCATAGGTAAGGGAAGTATTGCTTTCCGAAAAAAATTAAGGTACCCCAATTTCTAAATTTCTATACGTTTGAAGGTCCCCTGGGTCCAAAAAAGTGGGTTTTCGGTATTGATCTTTATGCGTGTGTGGGTGTGGTGTGTGTGGTGTGTGTGTGTGTGTGTGTGTGTGTGTGTGTGTGTGTTGTGTGTGTGGTGTGTGTGTGTGTGTTGTGTGTGTGTTGTGTGTGTGTGGTGTGTGTGTGTGGTGTGTGTGTGTGTGTGTGTGTGTGTGTGTGTGTGTGTGTGTGTATGTGGGTGTGCATCTGTGTAACACGATATCTCATCTCCCAATTAACGGAATGGCTTGAAATTTGGAACTTAAGGTCCTTACACTATAAGGATCCGACACGAACATTTTCGATCAAATGCAATTCAAGATGGCGGCTAAAATGGCGAAAAATGTTGTTAAAAACTGGGTTTTTCGTGATTTTCTCGAAAACGGCTCCAACGATTTTGATCAAATTCATACCTAGAGAAGTCATTGATAAGCTCTATCAACTGCCACAAGTCTCATATCTGTAAAAATTTCAGGAGCACTGCACCATCTATGCAAAGTTTTATTTTAGATTCTCAATTATCAGGCTTCAGATACAATTTAAACAAAAAATTTAAAGTGGAAAAGATTGAGCATAAAAATTTCTACAATTAATGTTCAGTAGCATTTTCACCTAAAATTGAAAATAAGCTCGAAATTCGAGAAAAAAGATTATTCAATTGCAAACTGTTGGCAGCTGTTGATTCTATTAAATCATTCACTGTGAAGAGATGACTTCGTGTGTCTGCAGCGCTATTGTCCTGTCACCAGCTGGCTCAGATCTCAGAAAAGTAGACCTGAGATGCGCGGGAACACTAGCGTCAGTTGATCAATTTTCATAACGGCAAGGAAAGTTGTGTGAGTGCACCACACCAGATTTTTTGAATAGGATAAAGCGAACAGATACAATATTCATGTAAGGAAAATATATAAATTTCGAACTGATCTAGCAAGAGTAATTTGTAATTTAATGGGATTCAGTGTTTACATGCGAAATGGTGGTCTTCAAGATAAGAAGGATGATAAGGAATGATAGAAGATGCAATAACTTGCAATAGAAGGCGTTTTTCAACTTGTAAATTTGAGATATGCTTGACAGTCTTATCAGATTTATTACGAAGGTATATTAAAAAGAGCGCCATACACAGTGGATGAATGTGTGGATGTCTTGAGGGAAGAAAATTACATATCATAGAATTATTACAACATAGAAATGTCCTTTAAATCGACTAAAATTAATCGATTTCTTCCAGGGGGTGCTCCTGGAGGCAGTGTTTTTCTTTGACGTCTCCTTCTTGCACTATTGTACTTTCTGTGTTTATTATTGATTGTGACGATTCAATGTTGTGAAGCTTGTCTTTTATATGCAACTACTTGAATAAATGAAATTTGATTTGATTGATTTACGATCAGCATGAATTCTAAGATAATCAGAGTACAGTCTTCTGAAGAAAAGAACAGGATCATAGTTTTCTTCTTCTTCTTCTTCTTCTTCTTCTTCTTCTTCTTCTTCTATATGCCGGCTCCGCGACGGAGATTGGCGATCATCAATGCAATTTGGATTCTATTGACTGCAGCTCGGAACAGAGATGTTGAGTCAATGTTGAACCACTCTCTCAGGTTCTTTTACCAGGATGTTTTCCTTCTTCCAGGCCGGCGTCTTCCTTCAATCTTGCCCTCCATTATCAACTGCAGGAATCTGCACTACTCATTGCGCATCACATGTCCAAAATACTGAACCTTCTGACTCTTAATACAGTAAAGAACCTCCACTGTAGTCCCAATTCGTTCTAATACCTCAGAATTCCTCACCCTTTCTGTCCATGAAATACGAAGAATGCGCCGATCATAGTTTTAAAGCAAGTGAAAACAAGTTCATTTTTAACAATGAATTAATAAATGGATCAATATTAATCAATCGATTTTTGTTTGGCCAGGATTTACAATATACATGAACACACAGTTATAGGATGAACGGTATAGAGATATAGATTGCTTCTTTACTAGATACAAAAACAATACAAGTATTACACTGAAAATATGAGGGACACAGAGATTTTCTACATTGACAGTCCTGTTTATCTCTTAAACTATTTAGGTTACTTCGATGAACCAAATGTTTTCAGGTTATTGTGAAAGAGATACGACGATTTCCATTTATTGTTTCTTGATATGGAATGGAGATTCGAATATAAATTATTGGGCGATCAGCTGAAAAATACAGAAGGAACTTTCATAAATATCAGCAAATCACTACTGTTTTTACACGGTCAGTGACAGTGTTTGTATTGCACTGTATCTAGAGAGCAAGTTACGAAGGAGAAAGAAAGCTTTTAATGCTTTAAACCTAACAGAGCAGGGGGTGCAGAGAGAAAGGACGTCGAAATGGATGTTTTTTGAATTGGTTAACAAATGAGATTTCCGCTCCGTTTACCAGATAAGCTTTTAGGTAGAGGAGCTAGCAAAAGAAGAGAAAAATTGTTTTCTCAAGAGCCAAGTGACCGGGAAAGAGAAAGGGGTGATGGCTGATGGGATGTGTGAGAGTGAAATGGAAAGCTGGTCAGTGAGTGAGTTAGACAAAGACAGAGAGCTGGAGATTTGTGCTGTAAAACAATTACCAAAACAGTTCCACTTCGCAACTTTCGATTTGACTCCGACTGTTTACTTCCTAATGCGTTTTGTATGTCTTTCTGTCTCTCTTCCAATCTGAATCAAAGCTTTCAATACGAGTCAAAGACAAAGGCGCAAATTTGATACAATTTATCTCACAAAGCTGTGTTCGGCAAAACATCTATCAGGGGACTCAGTCATTTATTACCGAAATAATAATGTTTTATTCAACCAATAAAATGTTTCATTACAATTACATAATATCATAGATAAATAATAATTTATTATTGATATGGTACCATGCTACCATGATGAGAATCTTACATTAATAAATCACAGTGATTCCAGTCGGGATAATAGTCAATCTATCATTCAATAATAATACAGTAATTCCATTATTACTTTCCTTGCCCTATTACCATAGGTAAGGAAAGTATTGCTTTCCAAAAAAATTAAGGTACCCTGATTTCAAGTTTTCTATACGTTTCAAGTCCTCCTGAGTCCAAAAACATGATTTTTTTGTGTTGGTCTGTGTGTGTGTGTATGTGTGTGTGTGTGTATGTGTGTATGTCTGTGAACACGATAACTCCATTCCTAATCAACCGATTGACTTGAAATTTTAAACTTAAGGTCCTTATACCATGAGGATCCGACAATAAGAAATTCAATAAAATTCAATTCAAGATGGCGGAAAAAATGGCGGATAATTACTAAAAAACCATGTTTTTTACGTTTTTCTCGAAAACGGCTCTAACGATTTTCTTCAAATTCATACCATGGATAGCTATTTATAAGCCCTATCAACTGGCATGATTCTCATTACTGGGAAAATTTCAGGAGCTCTGTAATATTCTTGAGAAAAATGGCGGATAATGACGAAAAAACCATGTTTTTCACGGTTTTCTCGAAAACGGCTCAAACGATTTTCTTCAAATTTATACCATGGATAGCTATTTATAAGCCCTATCAACTGGCATGAGTCTCATTTCTGGGATAATTTCAGGAGCTCTGTAATATTCTTGAGAAAAATGGCGGATAATGACGAAAAAACCATGTTTTTCACGTTTTTCTCGAAAACGGCTCTAACGATTTTCTTCAAATTTATACCATGGATAGCTATCTATAAGCCCTATCAACTGCGATGAGTCTCATTTCCGGGAAAATTTCAGGAGCTCCGTAATATTATTGAGAAAAATGGCGGATAATGACTAAAAACCATGTTTTTCACGATTTTCTCAAAAACGGCTCTAACGATTTTTTTTCAAATTCATACCCTGTATAGTTATTTATCAGATCTATCAACTGGCATGAGTCTTTTTCCTGGGAAACTAATGGGGGGTCCACCCTATCCTTGAGAAATGGACTTTGTAACCTCCATCTCGTGCATGAGGTAGGTAGGTAGGTAGAGCAGTTTATAAAAAGTACACAGTCATAGTCAAGATAATTCTTCTGTTCAATCTGTAGAACAGCTGTTTTGACGACTTTAAAAAAAAAATCATCTAATTTCACAATTTACACGAAGGAAAAAGTACTCTGAAAACAATAATTATATAGTTATACACATATACAGTAGTCTGATCGTAGTTGCAAATAATATGTTGCCGCCAATAATTGTCATGATGTGACCCTATTTTATTCCCCCCCCCTAAATAATTGTGACCCCTAAATTATTCTCGTTTGAGAATGAGGCTTACAGTTCAATGAGCAAGGAAAGTTGTGTGAGTGTACCACACCAGATTTTTTTATTAGTATCAGGCATACTACAGGATATTAACAATCTTTTAGCTCTTCCATTGCTGTGTTAAAGCACAGAATACAAAAAATATAGCAAAAACATTATTCAAATATTAGTATGAAATATTTTTATTAGTATTAAATATTTATTCTGTGAATAGAAGTTTTCTCTGGTTAAAGCAATTGATTCAAATTTGGTCAATTTTCTATAAAACACTCAAGGAAGATTGATTTATTCTTGACTTTAACAGACTGTGAAAACAGAGATACATCTTAAATCGATTCTTTATTTCATAACTAGCAGGTAACCCGTGCTCCGCAAGGGTTTAATTAAAAACTCGACAAACTTGAATTTTCAAGGATTGAAAATAGGCCTACAACCAACCTCTGTCAATTAAGAATCAATATGCAAAATAGTTCAGACGTGATGATGCGTCAAACATAATTTTCCTATCCCGTACGTGTATAAGACAGTTCTTTCCTTTATTATATTATAGATAATAATTAACATTCAATATTAATTCATTGAAGATTGTTTATTGTGGCTGTGCATACTATTAAAATTTATTCAAAAACGTATATCTGTTGATGAAGACAAGACAGTTTCTCATTGAATAACTCGAGTCAAAGAAATTCTATTTGGTTGGTCTTTAGTGTAATATCATTCAGTGCTGTGTTTACTGTTTGCACCGCCATTTTGTTTTGTCGGAACTCCAAATTGGGGAACTGCTTGTCTCGGCCAATGACAGACGTTCACCTTGATAGGTCACGGCTTGCACCAATAGAGGGGCTCGGCCGCTTATTTAGTATGAATACTGCTGTTCTTTACTTTGGGTTCAATTCACCAGAGATTAATAATGATGTAACCATTGCTAGAGCCAGTATCTCAATTTTTAATACATCTGTGATTGGACAATATTCTATAGTGAGGACCACGTTATAATGTGTAATGTAGCCGATTATTTGACATGAATTTCAACAATCCGAGAGCATCCATTGTTTAAAAATTAAAAGTGTCGACGACGGTGAAAATTCATGACAAGTAAAATTGGACTGAAAAATGTATGCCTCTTGGCAGTCGGTTACGAGGACGGGACAAACAACTATCTACAGCAGATAATCGGGCCCGGCTCTACCTACCCCTCTGTTAAGAGACACCATTTTCCTGGTTCAGTAAGTAACTTACTTATGCCAAGAAGCATACATTTTTCAGTCCAATTTTACTTGTCATGAATTTTCACCGTCGTCGACACTTTTAATTTTTAAACAATGGATGCTCTCGGATTGTGAAAATTCATGTCAAATAATCGGCTACATTACAAATGGCAGAGGAGAAAGATAGGAGAAAAACGTGGCCGAACCTCTATCTTCTCAATGCCTTCTATATACGGTAGCTGATACAGTTTTATTAATGTCATATTAACGGTTCATTCTCATTTAAAATAATCAATTATATTTTATTGAGCAAAAGTTATATTCTTCAATAATTTCATAATGAATTCACATAACTAAGATGAAATATTTCGTTTATTAATATTCTACATTGTTAAAAGGCTATCTGGCGACAGAGCAAAGCGAGAAAGAGATAGCGCTATCCGCTTTGTTGAATGATAGACAAGGATAGCAATACCATTGCTAGTCAAACACTGTCATTATAACGTGGAACTCACTATAGAAAGGAGTCCTAGAACGGAAACTGTTCAACGTTTCGATTGCAGTTTAAGACCAGCTATAGAAATGAGTTCGGTAGCTAACATATTGCAAGTCGTATTTCTTTTCCTCGTCTGGGAGTTTTTTACTTTCCTAGCCCTATTACCATAGGTAAGGAAAGTATTGCTTTCCAAAAAAAATTAAGGTACCCTAATTTCATGTTTTCTATACGTTTCAAGGTCCCCTGAGTCCAAAAACATGATTTTTGGGTGTTGGTCTGTGTGTGTGTATGTGTGTCTGTGAACACGATAACTCCATCCCTAATCAATCGATTGACTTGAAATTTTAAACTTAAGGTCCTTATACCATGAGGATTCGACAATAAGAAATTCATAGAATCCAATTCAAAATGGCGGAAAAAATAGCGGATAATGGCTAAAAAACCATATTTTTCACGGTTTTCTCGAAAACGGGTCTAACGATTTTCTTCAAATTCATACCCTAGATTGCTATTTATAAGCCCTATCAACTGACATGAGTCTCATTTCTGGGAAAATTACAGGAGCTCCGTAATATTCCTGAGAAGAATGAATTTTGTTAAATTTCTATCACGATTTTCTCAAAAATGACTTGACCGATTTTTTCAAATTCAGTTATTTATCAGCTCTATCAACTGTCATGAGTCTCCTTTCTGGAAAACTAATGGGGGTCCACCCCATCCTTGAGAAATGGACTCTGTAACCTCCTTCTCGTGCATGAGCTAGGTAGGTAGAACAGTTCATGAAAAGAACACATAGACGAGATATTTCATCTGTAGAACAGCTGTTTTGACGACTTTTAAAAAAATCATCGAATTTCACAATTTACACAAAGGAAAAAGTACTCTGAAAACAATTATATATACACATATACAGAAGTTCGTAGTTTCATCGTAGTTTCAAATATGTTGCCGCCAATCGTCATTATGTTATTCCCCTGAATTATTCTCGTTTAAGAATGGGGCTTACAGTTCAATGAGCAAGGAAAGTTGTGTGAGTGTACCACACCAGATTTTTATAAATAGAGGAGTATTAAAGGTGTATTAAAGAAGTTCAAGGAGTATTTTCATAAGGAGTAATCTCATATCACGTTTTTACTAAGATATTCTAATTAATTGATGACTAAAAAAATAACATAATGATATAGATGCATTTATTCTTTTGCATATTGATGTGTTGTTCCATGTTGTTGGAATGAACAATTGCTATCATCAAAAGTATTGCAGTAATTAGCTAAAAAGTTCGGCTAGATCGTGCCGTGAAATTGTATGTTCGCTTGCAACAAATTCAGACCCAGGTCGATTATTACAGTGTTGATTAACTGTTATTTGTCAGCTACCTGTTCTAGTGACAATGACTTTGTTCACGGTCCTTTGATCCGTATCCTGTTGATATTTTAATGTTGATTTGTCCATTTGGTTTCCAGGCCTCAAAAAGAAGGGAATAGAGTGCGCCTAATTATATGAATCGAAACCGGATAGCCTTTCTATTCAATATGATAAAATAATCAAAATCTAACTAAATATCGCATATATTATTATGTGTAAAATATTTTGTTTTCTAGAATAGGGAGATATTTCAAGTATTCCAAAATAACATAAATACAGTCAATGAGTTATCAAGATATCTCTAACATGATAATGTTAGATATTTTCAACATCATAATACCAAACTCAGTAATAACATGAAACTGCACGTGAATTCAGTTTAATAGTTGAATTCTGAATAAATTTAGCAGAAATTGCACTTAAATATGTAGTTACCAACGGTCAACAGGATTACATCATTACTTGCATCATAGTGATAAAAGTTCCCATAGAAATTACCTGTAACAAGAGAGAAAACACTCATTAGCATTATTATAAAATTCAGAAGATAATCAGGCTCTAAAAACCAAGACGGAGACATTTCAACTTCAATTAAGCCAAGTTATTGCACACTAGAAAACTTTACTACAAGATAAATACTAGAAAATTGTCCAGAGCTCTTGAAAAATATGATAAAGAGGAAGGATTGAATGCTTGCTTCTTCAATCATATCAGCACAGAAAAATGTTTGTTACTAATGTACTTTCCTTGTAGACAAAGTAGAGTAAAACAACGTAAGATAATGTCAAGAGATAATAATATATTCCTGAACAGTACTGGGAAAAATGAACATTTTAAAATATGATGAGATTCAACTTGACGTTTATTACTGAACACACTAAAGCTGCGTTTACACCAAAGTTTATAACAGAATGTTAATAACTTAATCCTTATAGATTCTATTAGATTGAACATAACTTATCATACATATGATGAACATATGTGTTTGTAAAGTTACGTTTAGTCTAATAGAATCTATAAGGATTGGGTTATTAACATTGTTGATAAATTTGGTGTAAACCCAGCTTAAGGGCCGGATTCTGAGCTCGGGATTTAGCTAAGTTCTAGACTTCGAAAAGCTGGAGTCAGAAAATTGGCTTTCCGAAACGGGGCGTAGTCGTAGTCATAGTCAAAGTCAGGTGCCAATTGAATTCCGAGAAACTAGAAAATTGAACACAAAATAAAATGAAGAGAAAATAGTGTAAATGTGATCTATTTTGAATTATTTAGAAATGTTTCCAAGTATAGAAATGAGAAAATAAAGATTTATTTTGCTGCGACTACGCCCCGTTTTGGAAAGCCAATTTTCTTGACTCTTCTTTAAAGTCTAGAACTTACCTAAATCCCGAGCTCGGAAACCGGCCTTAAAATATTTTCAAGCCTGTACCCTTTTTCCTTTGTATATTCTCCATATTTCAAGTTGAGCCCAAGTTTTTATTCATAACCTCAGACTATAATAGTAATTTGGAAGGTTCAGATACAAAATACAGTGAAACATCATTTTTACGAAACATCTTATGAATGAGCCTAATTGAAATAAGCATAATATAATTATATTGATTAAGCAATCTATGAATCGGATGCATATTCCTAAAGATTTTGGAGGAATTGAAGTTGCTTTCCATGACGAAACACTATATAATAACTTTGTTGAAGTTCTGACACTGTGTTACTTGTAAATATTTGAAAAAACACTGTCACGGCATATTTTCCAATAAAAATAGAAACAGCCTAAATCAAAAGAATTTTGAAAGTGGGCGCCAATCTCGGAGTTCATTATCTCCTATTTCCGATAACAGAGAGCGCTCCTTCCATACAGCTGATAGATTGATCGGCCAAAACCAAAATATTCTACAGATGATAATATTTTCCAAATTATTAAAAAATTAAAGTAATTCGAAATAAAATAAAATATCAAATTCCATTCACCACCTATCCTATGTCCTTCCTTAATTTGGCAATTGAGTGTGACGTCACATCTCGGAAGTGCGGTGAAGAAAAAATCTTATCGTTAGTCGGGTGTGTGTCGGATCGTGCCGTATGATGATGTGCTGAGAACTGAACGTGCTTCATAAGTGAAGGAGAGATAACACATATTATGTCGCTGTCGTATCGTGTCGACCGGTTTTATGAGGACTATATATATCGGTGAGTTGATCAATAATATATATATTGCCAAATTTTCCTGCATATTCCATCACCACCACATGTGTAACTTAGGCCTATTAATTGATTGAGTTATTCGGAGCAATTACGAAATACAATGAACCTTTTAAAATATAAAAATATGGAACTAATTTAAATTTATTCAATAAAAATAGGCCAAAGTAGTAGTGGATATTTCTAAATTGGGATTTCAATTTGTTGGAGTATTTCTTTTGTCGGAGTATTAAGGAATGCATTTCACTCCTGAAGAGGAGCTACATCAGCCTGAGGCTCCAACAAATACTCAATACTCCAACAAAAGTAAGTGTTTTTTCAAATATTTACAAGTAACACAGTGTCAGAACTTCAACAAAGTTATTTTGGAGGAATTTAAGGACCGGTTTCCGAGTTCGGGATTTAGCCAAGTCCTAGACTTCAAACAGCTGGAGTCAGAAAATTGGTTTTCCAAAACGGGACGGAGTCGCAGTCATTGTCATAGTCACGTTTGAATTAAATTTCGCAAAACTAGAATAATTGAACACAAAACAAAATAAAGAAAAAATAGTGTGAAGTTTCAGCTATTTTGAACTATTTAGGAATGTGTAATTTCGTCAAGAAAAACGTTTCCAATTATAGAAATGAGAAAATAAGAACTACGACTACTGTTATAAAAGCTGCAACTACGCCCCGTTTTGGAAAGCCAATTTTCTGACTCCAGCTGTTTTAAGTCTAGGACTTAGCTAAATCCCGAGCTAGGAAACCGGCCCTAAATGTTATATTCTTAAATCTGACATTTTTCATCGAACTTCTCAAGACGATGGAGATGGAAATTTATTGCACATTTTTTCATCAATAAAAAATTCAGAAACACTTTATAAAAAAAATCGCCTGGGAAATGTAAATTTTCATCTGTCTACACCATCTCTTCCTTTCAGAGAAAGAAAAATGAGAATGCTCAAGAGTCTGGTGCTCTGTTGAGACAATTATATTGAAAGACGTGATTCTCGTCTCAGATTTTCCACATGATAAATGATGGATTGTTGTTTTGCTGCGCAAGGCGTATTAATTCGACTCGACTCTGCCGATTCTCATGTTTTGAAACAATTACAGCTAAAAACAATACATTTCCATGTTTTTCAACATGAAATATTACTTTTTCATGACATCTCAATGCAAAGTCTTTCCACTCCTACCGATGCTACCTTTTACTAATCAATTATTGGTAATGAAAGAAAACTTTCAACCCTATCTATCCTTAGTCTACTTGAAAAATCAGAAAAATGCAAAGATAAATAATTGGTGGAAAGTAGCTCTGTAAAGTCTCATCTGCGCCATCCAGCAAAACATCATTTATTCATTGATTCTTTATTGATTCATACAAAAAGTTCATTATCAAAATGATAGGGAGAGAAAAATAAGATAACCTTGTGCTATTCCACTCCCAAATTTAGATAAGGTTACACATAGTCCGAAATAGGTTGTATTGTAGCTGTTCACTTCCCAAATGTTTAGTCCTTAATTATTCTCACAGAGTCTTCTTCTTCTTCTTCTTCTTCTTCTTCTTCTTCTTCTTCTCCTCCTTCTTCTTCTTCTTCTTCTTCTTCTTCTTCTTTTACTTCTTCTTCTTCTACTTCTTCTCCTTCTTCCTCTTCTTCTTCCTCTTCTTCTTCTACTTCTTCTTCTTCTTCTTCTTCTTCTTTCTATCAAGGATTAGGCTATAGCCTGTTCCGACTCACATTCAGCTGCTATTTACGATTTGTTAATTACAATAATATTTTATTCAAATATCCTATTCTATGGACAATATGAAATGAATATTATTGCCATATTTTGCGTGGTCTGCCAACCTCTCTCTTGCCTACTGGCTGATAATTGAAAATATTTAAAGGAAACCTCTCAGCAGGCATCCTTTTGACATGCTCCTTCCATTTATGCCGATACTACGCCTCTCTCACATTCAGACTAAAAATATTTAACTCACTTCTAATATCCTCATTCCTGATATGATCTCTTCTATCACACCCCTTGATTCTGCGAAGAAATTTCTCACAAAGTAGATTTTTAAATTTAGATGCTTCAAAACCAAACATAGAAGAAATATTTCACATTATCATCACTAAAATAGGAAAAATTCACATATTAAAGATATAATTTTGCAGAGTCAAATAACAAACTTAATATTAACGTCACATTAAAATTTTTATAGTTATGTTGTTCTTGGAATAAACCCTTCTATAGCATTCTTATCATTAAATAGACTACTTTTCTCAAGGCATGAAATTGATTTAGGAGTGGCTGAGTTACTAGTCCACGCCTCCAAAACCAAGGAGCTGTTGTGATTGGTCAATGGGTTGATTAGTCGCCATTTTACTAAGCTAAGTCCAATCCGAAGGTATTATTGAACGGACGTTAGTGAGTTCTCACTTTTGACTTACTGAAGACCGTTAGTGAGTTCTCATTTTTGACTTACTGAAGGCCAAAGTCGTTGTCCGTGTATGTTCTACAATAACTTTAGCAAGAATTGATCAATCGGCTTCAAATTTTGAACACGTATTTTTCGAACCTTTTCTCAGGACAAGTTCGTTGGACAACAAAATTGACTCACTCCTTCGTCCTTTTTCAGGATATAACAAATAACATTGAAAGTGCATGAGAAAAAAAATTGTTATGATTCAGTCAGCTGAAGAATTCATTGCATGCAATTACTACAGTATTTCCATTCAATCATAACACCAGCTGAGGCTATTTGGGAGATATCACACGAGCTGACACATGATTCCAGTTGGTTAATATTAGATGTTGAAGCGACAAAGTCATAATTATTTGAAGAGCAATATTTCAATTCAAAAAGGTTCCCCAATGAAACCTAATGTCGAATGATTCTAGTAAGAGAAATATTCAGCTGTTTTCATAATTTTTATCAACTCTTTATAACTAGTAGTTCTGTGAACAGTAGACCTCACGCAGTGGATTCTCATCCACAAGTACCTGATTGAAACTATAGACCTTATGGGAATACAGCAATAGACTAGCTTCTCCACACATCTGTGTTATCACTTGTCAGCTGATTTATGATGAATAATTCTATAATCTGATTTTTACTCTTTTATTGACGTATGAAGGAGGTCCTTTTTCCTTTTATTATCCTTGAAATGCAAAATTTCCAAAAACCTTGTATACACGTCGACGCGCAATTTAAAAAGGAACATACTGTCAAATTTCATGAAAATCTATTAC